>NW_017207526.1:0-18176 GCF_001704415.2 Capra hircus | reverse complement strand
GCCCCACTCGAGGATGCATGGACTCGACTGACCCCTGGGGAGACTCCAGAAGTACCCAAAGATCCATGTCAGCACTGGAGAGGAATCGCAGGTTCCGGCACCGACTTCACACAAGGTCTTAGGAACTGGCATCAACGGGAGAGGAATCCCGAGAGGCCCCCGAGCAACTCGCATGGGGGACTGGCCTTTCCTGAGGCCACCAGAGCGGTTCCCTGAGGTCCCCGTCTTAAGTCGAGAGCACCTGCCGCAACTCGAGAAAATCTGGGAGGTTCTCGCCTCCAGGCGACATGAGGCTCATTTCCGCTGAGTTGTCTCGAGGCTAATCACACCTAACCTCAGGAACTTTCAAAAGGTTATTCACACCCTTGCTGCAACTCCAAAAGTTCCCCGACATACCCGTCTCCACTCGAGAGGAAGCACGAGACTCCCGCCCACATCCAGAGGAGCCCCGTTTCTGCCTCCTAGCTCGAGAGGAGGGATCCTTTACCTGCGTTGTCGGGAAAGAATTCCCGGCGATCCCGTCGCATCTAAAGAGGAGGCATCTCTCCACAGGAAAGGCGAGAGGAACTCCAGGGTCGTGCCACCATTCCCAGATTCCCCCAGATGTCTCAGTCCATTCCACGGAAACCTGTTTTCCCTGCACTGCCTCGACTTTCAGGCCGAGGATCGACTCACACCACGGTGGCACGTGGGACAGCCCTGTGAGAAAGCCTCGTGGGAAAGCCACGTGGGAAAGCCTAGAGGGAAAGCCACAGATCCCTTGATCAACGCGAAGGGAAGCGTGACAATGCTGCTACAGCTCGGGAGGAAAGCGCACGTGCATGCCCCCACTCGAGACGAGGACTGACTCCCCTGGGGAGACTCCAGAATTACCCCAAGATCAATGTCAGCATTGGAGAGGCATCCTCAGGTTCCGGAACTGACTCCACACAAGATCTTTGGCCCGAGCATCGACGGTTAGGTAAACCCGAGAGGCCCCCGAGCAACTCGCATGGGGACTGGCCTTTCCTGAGGCCACCAGAGCAGGTCCCTGAGGTGCCCGTCGTAAGTCGAGAGCACCTGCCCCAATTCGAGAAAATCCAGGAGGTTCTCCCCTCCAGGGGAGATGAGGCCAATTACCGCTGAAGCGTCTCCAGGCAAATCACACCTAACCTCTGGAACTTCCAAAGGGTCCTTCACACCCTTGCTGCAACTCAAGAAGTTCCCCGACATACCCGTAACCACTCGAGAGGAAGCAGGAAAGTCCCGCCCACATCCAGAGGAGCCACCTTTCCGCCTCATAGCTCGAGAGGTTTGATCCTTTCCCTGCGTGGTCGGGAAAGATTTCGCGACGTTCCCGTCGCATCTCAAGCGGAGGCGCTCTCCACAGGAAAAGCGAGAGGAACTCCAGGGTCGTGCCACCATTCACAGAGTCCCCCAGATGTCTCAGTCCATTCCAGGGAAACCTGTTTTCCCTGCACTGTTTTGACTTTCAAGACGAGGATCAACTCACACCACGGTGGCACGTGGGACAGCACTGTGGGAAAGCCTCGTGGGAAAGCCTCTTGGGAAATCCTCGAGGGAATGCCACAGATCCCTTGATCCACGCAAAGGGAAGTGTGACACTGCTGCTACAGCTCGTGAGGAAATCGCACGTGCATGCCCCCAATCGAGACAAGGACTGACTCCCCTGGGGAGACTCCAGAAGTACCGCGAGATCCATGTCAGCACTGGAGAGGAATCATCAGGTTCCCACACCGACTCCACACAAGATCTTAGGCCCCGGCATCAACGGGAGAGTAATCCGGAGAGGCCCCGGAGCAACTCGCATGGGGACTGGCCTTTCCTGAGGCCACCAGAGCGGGTCCCTGAGGTCCCCGTCGTAAGTGGAGAGCTCCTGCTCCAACTCGAGAAAATCCAGGACGTTCTCCCCTCCAGGCGAGATGAGGCCCATTTCCGCTGAGGCGTCTCGAGGCTAATCACACCTAACCTCTGGAACTTCCAAAGGGTCCTTCACACCCTTGCTGCAACTCAAGAAGTTCCCCGACATACCCGTCTCCATTCGAGAGGAAGCACGAGAGTCCCGCCCACATCCAGAGGAACCCCATTTCCACCTCATAGCTCGAGAGGAGGGATCCTTTCCTGCGTGGTCGGGAAAGAGTTCCCGGCGTTCCCGTTGCATCTCAAGAGGAGGCGCTCTCCACAGGAAAGGCGAGAGGAACTCCAGGGTCGTGCCACCATTCCCAGAGTCCCCCAGATGTCTCAGTCCATTCCAGGGAAACCTGTTTTCCCTGCACTGCCTCGACTTTCAAGCCGAGGATCCACTCACACCACGGTGGCATGTGGGACAGCCCAGTGGGAAAGCCTCCTGGGAAAGCCTCGTGGGAAAGCCTCGAGGGAAAGCCACAGATCCCTTGATCCACGCGAAGGGAAGCGTGAAACTGCTGCTAGAGCTCGGTAGGAAAGCGCACGTGCATGCCCTCACTCGAGACGAGGACTAACTCCCCTGGGCAGACTCCAGAAGTACCCCAAGATCCATGTCAGCACTGGAGAGGAATCCTCAGATTCCGCCACCCACTCCACACAAGTTCTTAGGCCCCGGCATCGAAGGGAGAGGAATTCCGAGAGGCCCCCGAGCAACTCGCATGGGGACTGGCCATTCCTGAGGCCACCAGAGCGGGTCCCTGAGGTCCCCGTCTTAAGTCGAGAGAAGCTGCCGCAACTCGAGAAAATCCAGGAGGGTTCTCCTCTCCAGGCGAGATGAGGCCCATTTCTGCTGAGGCGTCACCAGAGTAATCACACCTAAACTCTGGAACTTCCAAAGGGTCCTTCACATCCTTGCTGCAACTCAAGAAGTTCTCCGACATACCCGTCTCCACTCGAGAGGAAGCACGAGAGTCCCGCCCACATCCAGAGGAGCCCCGTTTCCACCTCCTAGCTCGAGAGGAGGGATCCTTTCCCTGCGTAGTCGGGAAAGAATTCCTGGCGTACCCATCGCATCTCAAGAGCAGGCGCTCTCCACAGGAAAGGCGAGAGGAACTTCAGGGTCGTGCCACCATTCCCAGAGTCCCCCAGATGTCTCAGTCCATTCCAGGGAAACCTGTTTTCCCTGCACTGCCTCGACTTTCAAAACGAGGATCGACTCACACCACGGTGGCACGTGGGACAGCCCTGTGGGAAAGCCTCGTGGGAATGCCTGGTGGGAAAGCCTCGAGGGAAAGCCACAGATCCCTTGATCCACGCAAAGGGAAGCGTGACACTGTTGCTACAGCTCGGGAGGAAAGCGCAAGTGCATGCCCCCACTCGAGATGAGGACTGACTCCCCTGGGGAGACTCCAGAAGTACCCCAAGATCCATGTCAGCACTGGAGAGGAATCGCAGGTTCCGGCACCGACTTCACACAAGGTCTTAGGCCTGGCATCAACGGGAGAGGAATCCCGAGAGGCCCCCGAGCAACTCGCATGGGGACTGGCCTTTCCTGAGGCCACCAGAGCGGGTCCCTGAGGTCCCCGTCTTAAGTCGAGAGCACCTGCCGCAACTCGAGAAAATCTGGGAGGTTCTCGCCTCCAGGCGACATGAGGCTCATTTCCGCTGAGTTGTCTCGAGGCTAATCACACCTAACCTCTGGAACTTTCAAAAGGTTATTCACACCCTTGCTGCAACTCCAAAAGTTCCCCGACATACCCGTCTCCACTCGAGAGGAAGCACGAGACTCCCGCCCACATCCAGAGGAGCCCCGTTTCTGCCTCCTAGCTCGAGAGGAGGGATCCTTTACCTGCGTTGTCGGGAAAGAATTCCCGGCGATCCCGTCGCATCTAAAGAGGAGGCACTCTCCACAGGAAAGGCGAGAGGAACTCCAGGGTCGTGCCACCATTCCCAGATTCCCCCAGATGTCTCAGTCCATTCCACGGAAACCTGTTTTCCCTGCACTGCCTCGACTTTCAGGCCGAGGATCGACTCACACCACGGTGGCACGTGGGACAGCCCTGTGAGAAAGCCTCGTGGGAAAGCCACGTGGGAAAGCCTAGAGGGAAAGCCACAGATCCCTTGATCAACGCGAAGGGAAGCGTGACAATGCTGCTACAGCTCGGGAGGAAAGCGCACGTGCATGCCCCCACTCGAGACGAGGACTGACTCCCCTGGGGAGACTCCAGAATTACCCCAAGATCAATGTCAGCATTGGAGAGGCATCCTCAGGTTCCGGAACTGACTCCACACAAGATCTTTGGCCCGAGCATCGACGGTTAGGTAACCCGAGAGGCCCCCGAGCAACTCGCATGGGGACTGGCCTTTCCTGAGGCCACCAGAGCGGGTCCCTGAGGTGCCCGTCGTAAGTCGAGAGCACCTGCCCCAATTCGAGAAAATCCAGGAGGTTCTCCCCTCCAGGGGAGATGAGGCCAATTACCGCTGAGGCGTCTCCAGGCAAATCACACCTAACCTCTGGAACTTCCAAAGGGTCCTTCACACCCTTGCTGCAACTCAAGAAGTTCCCCGACATACCCGTAACCACTCGAGAGGAAGCAGGAAAGTCCCGCCCACATCCAGAGGAGCCACCTTTCCGCCTCATAGCTCGAGAGGTTTGATCCTTTCCCTGCGTGGTCGGGAAAGATTTCGCGACGTTCCCGTCGCATCTCAAGCGGAGGCGCTCTCCACAGGAAAAGCGAGAGGAACTCCAGGGTCGTGCCACCATTCCCAGAGTCCCCCAGATGTCTCAGTCCATTCCAGGGAAACCTGTTTTCCCTGCACTGTTTTGACTTTCAAGACGAGGATCAACTCACACCACGGTGGCACGTGGGACAGCACTGTGGGAAAGCCTCGTGGGAAAGCCTCTTGGGAAATCCTCGAGGGAATGCCACAGATCCCTTGATCCACGCAAAGGGAAGTGTGACACTGCTGCTACAGCTCGTGAGGAAATCGCACGTGCATGCCCCCAATCGAGACAAGGACTGACTCCCCTGGGGAGACTCCAGAAGTACCGCGAGATCCATGTCAGCACTGGAGAGGAATCATCAGGTTCCCACACCGACTCCACACAAGATCTTAGGCCCCGGCATCAACGGGAGAGTAATCCGGAGAGGCCCCGGAGCAACTCGCATGGGGACTGGCCTTTCCTGAGGCCACCAGAGCGGGTCCCTGAGGTCCCCGTCGTAAGTGGAGAGCTCCTGCTCCAACTCGAGAAAATCCAGGACGTTCTCCCCTCCAGGCGAGATGAGGCCCATTTCCGCTGAGGCGTCTCGAGGCTAATCACACCTAACCTCTGGAACTTCCAAAGGGTCCTTCACACCCTTGCTGCAACTCAAGAAGTTCCCCGACATACCCGTCTCCATTCGAGAGGAAGCACGAGAGTCCCGCCCACATCCAGAGGAACCCCATTTCCACCTCATAGCTCGAGAGGAGGGATCCTTTCCTGCGTGGTCGGGAAAGAGTTCCCGGCGTTCCCGTTGCATCTCAAGAGGAGGCGCTCTCCACAGGAAAGGCGAGAGGAACTCCAGGGTCGTGCCACCATTCCCAGAGTCCCCCAGATGTCTCAGTCCATTCCAGGGAAACCTGTTTTCCCTGCACTGCCTCGACTTTCAAGCCGAGGATCCACTCACACCACGGTGGCATGTGGGACAGCCCAGTGGGAAAGCCTCCTGGGAAAGCCTCGTGGGAAAGCCTCGAGGGAAAGCCACAGATCCCTTGATCCACGCGAAGGGAAGCGTGAAACTGCTGCTAGAGCTCGGTAGGAAAGCGCACGTGCATGCCCTCACTCGAGACGAGGACTAACTCCCCTGGGCAGACTCCAGAAGTACCCCAAGATCCATGTCAGCACTGGAGAGGAATCCTCAGATTCCGCCACCCACTCCACACAAGTTCTTAGGCCCCGGCATCGAAGGGAGAGGAATTCCGAGAGGCCCCCGAGCAACTCGCATGGGGACTGGCCATTCCTGAGGCCACCAGAGCGGGTCCCTGAGGTCCCCGTCTTAAGTCGAGAGAAGCTGCCGCAACTCGAGAAAATCCAGAGGGTTCTCCTCTCCAGGCGAGATGAGGCCCATTTCTGCTGAGGCGTCACCAGAGTAATCACACCTAAACTCTGGAACTTCCAAAGGGTCCTTCACATCCTTGCTGCAACTCAAGAAGTTCTCCGACATACCCGTCTCCACTCGAGAGGAAGCACGAGAGTCCCGCCCACATCCAGAGGAGCCCCGTTTCCACCTCCTAGCTCGAGAGGAGGGATCCTTTCCCTGCGTAGTCGGGAAAGAATTCCTGGCGTACCCATCGCATCTCAAGAGCAGGCGCTCTCCACAGGAAAGGCGAGAGGAACTTCAGGGTCGTGCCACCATTCCCAGAGTCCCCCAGATGTCTCAGTCCATTCCAGGGAAACCTGTTTTCCCTGCACTGCCTCGACTTTCAAAACGAGGATCGACTCACACCACGGTGGCACGTGGGACAGCCCTGTGGGAAAGCCTCGTGGGAATGCCTGGTGGGAAAGCCTCGAGGGAAAGCCACAGATCCCTTGATCCACGCAAAGGGAAGCGTGACACTGTTGCTACAGCTCGGGAGGAAAGCGCAAGTGCATGCCCCCACTCGAGACGAGGACTGACTCCCCTGGGGAGACTCCAGAAGTACCCCAAGATCCATGTCAGCACTGGAGAGGAATCGCAGGTTCCGGCACCGACTTCACACAAGGTCTTAGGCCTGGCATCAACGGGAGAGGAATCCCGAGAGGCCCCCGAGCAACTCGCATGGGGACTGGCCTTTCCTGAGGCCACCAGAGCGGGTCCCTGAGGTCCCCGTCTTAAGTCGAGAGCACCTGCCGCAACTCGAGAAAATCTGGGAGGTTCTCGCCTCCAGGCGACATGAGGCTCATTTCCGCTGAGTTGTCTCGAGGCTAATCACACCTAACCTCTGGAACTTTCAAAAGGTTATTCACACCCTTGCTGCAACTCCAAAAGTTCCCCGACATACCCGTCTCCACTCGAGAGGAAGCACGAGACTCCCGCCCACATCCAGAGGAGCCCCGTTTCTGCCTCCTAGCTCGAGAGGAGGGATCCTTTACCTGCGTTGTCGGGAAAGAATTCCCGGCGATCCCGTCGCATCTAAAGAGGAGGCACTCTCCACAGGAAAGGCGAGAGGAACTCCAGGGTCGTGCCACCATTCCCAGATTCCCCCAGATGTCTCAGTCCATTCCACGGAAACCTGTTTTCCCTGCACTGCCTCGACTTTCAGGCCGAGGATCGACTCACACCACGGTGGCACGTGGGACAGCCCTGTGAGAAAGCCTCGTGGGAAAGCCACGTGGGAAAGCCTAGAGGGAAAGCCACAGATCCCTTGATCAACGCGAAGGGAAGCGTGACAATGCTGCTACAGCTCGGGAGGAAAGCGCACGTGCATGCCCCCACTCGAGACGAGGACTGACTCCCCTGGGGAGACTCCAGAATTACCCCAAGATCAATGTCAGCATTGGAGAGGCATCCTCAGGTTCCGGAACTGACTCCACACAAGATCTTTGGCCCGAGCATCGACGGTTAGGTAACCCGAGAGGCCCCCGAGCAACTCGCATGGGGACTGGCCTTTCCTGAGGCCACCAGAGCGGGTCCCTGAGGTGCCCGTCGTAAGTCGAGAGCACCTGCCCCAATTCGAGAAAATCCAGGAGGTTCTCCCCTCCAGGGGAGATGAGGCCAATTACCGCTGAGGCGTCTCCAGGCAAATCACACCTAACCTCTGGAACTTCCAAAGGGTCCTTCACACCCTTGCTGCAACTCAAGAAGTTCCCCGACATACCCGTAACCACTCGAGAGGAAGCAGGAAAGTCCCGCCCACATCCAGAGGAGCCACCTTTCCGCCTCATAGCTCGAGAGGTTTGATCCTTTCCCTGCGTGGTCGGGAAAGATTTCGCGACGTTCCCGTCGCATCTCAAGCGGAGGCGCTCTCCACAGGAAAAGCGAGAGGAACTCCAGGGTCGTGCCACCATTCCCAGAGTCCCCCAGATGTCTCAGTCCATTCCAGGGAAACCTGTTTTCCCTGCACTGTTTTGACTTTCAAGACGAGGATCAACTCACACCACGGTGGCACGTGGGACAGCACTGTGGGAAAGCCTCGTGGGAAAGCCTCTTGGGAAATCCTCGAGGGAATGCCACAGATCCCTTGATCCACGCAAAGGGAAGTGTGACACTGCTGCTACAGCTCGTGAGGAAATCGCACGTGCATGCCCCCAATCGAGACAAGGACTGACTCCCCTGGGGAGACTCCAGAAGTACCGCGAGATCCATGTCAGCACTGGAGAGGAATCATCAGGTTCCCACACCGACTCCACACAAGATCTTAGGCCCCGGCATCAACGGGAGAGTAATCCGGAGAGGCCCCGGAGCAACTCGCATGGGGACTGGCCTTTCCTGAGGCCACCAGAGCGGGTCCCTGAGGTCCCCGTCGTAAGTGGAGAGCTCCTGCTCCAACTCGAGAAAATCCAGGACGTTCTCCCCTCCAGGCGAGATGAGGCCCATTTCCGCTGAGGCGTCTCGAGGCTAATCACACCTAACCTCTGGAACTTCCAAAGGGTCCTTCACACCCTTGCTGCAACTCAAGAAGTTCCCCGACATACCCGTCTCCATTCGAGAGGAAGCACGAGAGTCCCGCCCACATCCAGAGGAACCCCATTTCCACCTCATAGCTCGAGAGGAGGGATCCTTTCCTGCGTGGTCGGGAAAGAGTTCCCGGCGTTCCCGTTGCATCTCAAGAGGAGGCGCTCTCCACAGGAAAGGCGAGAGGAACTCCAGGGTCGTGCCACCATTCCCAGAGTCCCCCAGATGTCTCAGTCCATTCCAGGGAAACCTGTTTTCCCTGCACTGCCTCGACTTTCAAGCCGAGGATCCACTCACACCACGGTGGCATGTGGGACAGCCCAGTGGGAAAGCCTCCTGGGAAAGCCTCGTGGGAAAGCCTCGAGGGAAAGCCACAGATCCCTTGATCCACGCGAAGGGAAGCGTGAAACTGCTGCTAGAGCTCGGTAGGAAAGCGCACGTGCATGCCCTCACTCGAGACGAGGACTAACTCCCCTGGGCAGACTCCAGAAGTACCCCAAGATCCATGTCAGCACTGGAGAGGAATCCTCAGATTCCGCCACCCACTCCACACAAGTTCTTAGGCCCCGGCATCGAAGGGAGAGGAATTCCGAGAGGCCCCGAGCAACTCGCATGGGGACTGGCCATTCCTGAGGCCACCAGAGCGGGTCCCTGAGGTCCCCGTCTTAAGTCGAGAGAAGCTGCCGCAACTCGAGAAAATCCAGAGGGTTCTCCTCTCCAGGCGAGATGAGGCCCATTTCTGCTGAGGCGTCACCAGAGTAATCACACCTAAACTCTGGAACTTCCAAAGGGTCCTTCACATCCTTGCTGCAACTCAAGAAGTTCTCCGACATACCCGTCTCCACTCGAGAGGAAGCACGAGAGTCCCGCCCACATCCAGAGGAGCCCCGTTTCCACCTCCTAGCTCGAGAGGAGGGATCCTTTCCCTGCGTAGTCGGGAAAGAATTCCTGGCGTACCCATCGCATCTCAAGAGCAGGCGCTCTCCACAGGAAAGGCGAGAGGAACTTCAGGGTCGTGCCACCATTCCCAGAGTCCCCCAGATGTCTCAGTCCATTCCAGGGAAACCTGTTTTCCCTGCACTGCCTCGACTTTCAAAACGAGGATCGACTCACACCACGGTGGCACGTGGGACAGCCCTGTGGGAAAGCCTCGTGGGAATGCCTGGTGGGAAAGCCTCGAGGGAAAGCCACAGATCCCTTGATCCACGCAAAGGGAAGCGTGACACTGTTGCTACAGCTCGGGAGGAAAGCGCAAGTGCATGCCCCCACTCGAGACGAGGACTGACTCCCCTGGGGAGACTCCAGAAGTACCCCAAGATCCATGTCAGCACTGGAGAGGAATCGCAGGTTCCGGCACCGACTTCACACAAGGTCTTAGGCCCTGGCATCAACGGGAGAGGAATCCCGAGAGGCCCCCGAGCAACTCGCATGGGGACTGGCCTTTCCTGAGGCCACCAGAGCGGGTCCCTGAGTCCCGTCTTAAGTCGAGAGCACCTGCCGCAACTCGAGAAAATCTGGGAGGTTCTCGCCTCCAGGCGACATGAGGCTCATTTCCGCTGAGTTGTCTCGAGGCTAATCACACCTAACCTCTGGAACTTTCAAAAGGTTATTCACACCCTTGCTGCAACTCCAAAAGTTCCCCGACATACCCGTCTCCACTCGAGAGGAAGCACGAGACTCCCGCCCACATCCAGAGGAGCCCCGTTTCCGCCTCCTAGCTCGAGAGGAGGGATCCTTTACCTGCGTTGTCGGGAAAGAATTCCCGGCGATTCCCGTCGCATCTCAAGAGGAGGCACTCTCCACAGGAAAGGCGAGAGGAACTCCAGGGTCGTGCCACCATTCCCAGAGTCCCCCAGATGTCTCAGTCCATTCCAGGGAAACCTGTTTTCCCTGCACTGCCTCGACTTTCAAGCCGAGGATCGACTCACACCACGGTGGCACGTGGGACAGCCCTGTGGAAAGCCTCGTGGGAAAGCCTCGTGGGAAAGCCTCGAGGGAAAGCCACAGATCCCTTGATCCACGCGAAGGGAAGCGTGACACTGCTGCTACAGCTCGGGAGGAAAGCGCACGTGCATGCCCCCACTCGAGACGAGGACTGACTCCCCTGGGGAGACTCCAGAAGTACCCAAGATCCATGTCAGCACTGGAGAGGAATCCTCAGGTTCCGGCACCTGACTTCCACACAAGGTCTTAGGCCCGGCATCGACGGGAGAGGAATCCCGAGAGGCCCCCGAGCAACTCGCATGGGGACTGGCCTTTCCTGAGGCCACCAGAGCGGGTCCCTGAGGTCCCCGTCGTAAGTCGAGAGCACCTGCCGCAACTCGAGAAAATCCAGGAGGTTCTCCCCTCCAGGCGAGATGAGGCCATTTCCGCTGAGGCGTCTCGAGGCTAATCACACCTAACCTCTGGAACTTCCAAAGGGTCCTTCACACCCTTGCTGCAACTCAAGAAGTTCCCCGACATACCCGTCTCCACTCGAGAGGAAGCACGAGAGTCCCGCCCACATCCAGAGGAGCCCCGTTTCCGCCTCCTAGCTCGAGAGGAGGGATCCTTTGCCTGCGTTGGTCGGGAAAGATTTCCCGGCGTTCCCGTCGCATCTCAAGAGGAGGCGCTCTCCACAGGAAAGGCGAGAGGAAACTCCAGGGTCGTGCCACCATTCCCAGAGTCCCCCAGATGTCTCAGTCCATTCCAGGGAAACCATGTTTTCCCTGCATTTGTCGACTTTCAAGACGAGGATCGACTCACACCACGGTGGCACGTGGGACAGCCCTGTGGGAAAGCCTCGTGGGAAAGCCTCGAGGGAAAGACCACAGATCCCTTGATCCACGCGAAGGGAAGCGCGACACTGCTGCTACAGCTCGGAAGGAAATAGCACGTGCATGCCCCCACTCGAGACGAGGACTGACTCCACTGGGGAGACTCCAGAAGTACCCAGATCCATGTCAGCACTGGAGAGGAATCCTCAGGTTCCAGCACTTACTTCACACAAGGTCTTAGGCCCCGGCATCGACGGGAGAGGAATCCGTGAGGGCCCCCGAGCAAGCTCGCATGGGGACTGGCCTTTCCTGAGGCCACCAGAGCGGGTCCCTGAGGTCCCCGTCGTAAGTCGAGAGCACCTGCCGCAACTCGAGAAAATCCAGGAGGTTCTCCCCTCCAGGCGAGATGAGGCCCATTTCCGCTGAGGCGTCATCGAGGCTAATCACACCTAACCTCTGGAACTTCAAAGGGTCCTTCACACCCTTGCTGACAACTCAAGAAGATCCCCGACATACCCGTCTCCACTCGAGAGGAAGCACGAGAGTCCTGCCCACATCCAGAGGAGCCCGTTTCCGCCTCCTAGCTCGAGAGGAGGGATCCTTTCCCTGCGTGGTCGGGAAAGAATTCCCGGCATTACCGTCGCATCTCAAGAGGAGGCGCTTCTCCACAGGAAAGGCGAGAGGAACTCCAGGGTCGTGCCACCATTCCCAGAGTCCCCCAGATGTCTCCGTCCATTCCAGGGAAACCATGTTTTCCCTGCACTGCCTCGACTTTCAAGCCGAGGATCGACTCACACCACGGTGGCAACGTGGACAGCCCTGTGGGAAAGCCTCGTGGGAAAGCCTCGAGGGAAAGCCACAGATCCCTTGATCCACGCGAAGGGAAGCGCGACACTGCTGCTACAGATCGGGAGGAAAGCGTACGTGCATGCCCCCACTCGAGACGAGGACTGACTCCCACTGGGGAGACTCCAGAAGTACCCAAGATCCATGTCAGCACTGGAGAGGGAATCCTCAGGTTCCGGCACTGACTCCACACAAGGTCTTACGCCCCAGCATCGACGGGAGAGGAATCCCGAGAGGCCCCGAAGCAACTCGCATGGGGACTGGCCTTTCCTGAGGCCACCAGAGCGGGTCCCTGAGGTCCCCGTCGTAAGTCGAGAGCACCTGCCGCAACTCGAGAAAATCCATGGAGGTTCTCCCCTCCAGGCGAGATGAGGCCCATTTCCGCTGAGGCGTCACAGAGGCTAATCACACCTAACACTCTGGAACTTCAAAGGGTCCTTCACACCCTTGCTGCAACTCAAGAAGATCCCGACATACCCGTCTCCACTCGAGAGGAAGCACGAGAGTTCCGCCCACATCCAGAGGAGCCCCGTTTCCGCCTCCTAGCTCGAGAGGAGGGATCCTTTCCCTGCGTGGTCGGGAAAGAATTCCCGGCTTACCCGTCGCATCTCAAGAGGAGGCGCTCTCCACAGGAAAGGCGAGAGGAACTCCAGGGTCGTGCCACCATTCCCAGAGTCCCCCAGATGTCTCCAGTCCATTCCAGGGAAAACCTGTTTTCCCTGCACTGCCTCGACTTTCAAAGCGAGGATCGACTCACACACCACGGTGGACAGCCTGTGGGAAAGCTCGTGGAAGCCTGTGGAAAGCCTCGAGGGAAAGCCCCTGATCCCTTGATCCACGCGAAGGGAAGCGCGACACTGTTGCTACAGATCGGGAGGAAAGCGTACGTGCATGCCCCCACTCCGAGACGAGGACTGACTCCCCTGGGGAGACTCCAGAAGTTACCCAAGATCCATGTCAGCACTGGAGAGGATCCTCAGGTTCCGGCACTGACTCCACACAAGGTCTTAGGCCCCAGCATCGACGGGAGAGGAATCCCGAGAGGACCCGAGCAACTCGCATGGGGACTGGCCTTTCCTGAGGCCACCAGAGCGGGTCCCTGAGGTCCCCGTCGTAAGTCGAGAGCACCTGCCACAACTCGAGAAAATCCATGAGGTTCTCCCCTCCAGGCGAGATGAGGCCCATTTCCCGCTGAGGGTCTCAGAGGCTAATCACACCTATCACCTGGAACTTCCAAAGGGTCCTTCACACCCTTGCTGCAACTCAAGAAGATCCCCGACATACACGTCTCCACTCGAGAGGAAGCACGAGATCCGCCCACATCCAGAGGAGCCCCGTTTCCGCCTCCTAGCTCGAGGAGGAGGGATCCTTTCCCTGCGATGGTCGGGAAAGAATTCCCGGCCTTCCCGTCGCATCTCAAGAGGAGGCGCTCTCCACAGGAAAGGCGAGAGGAACTGCAGGGTCGTGCCACCATTCCCAGAGTCCCCCAGATGTCTCAGTCCATTCCAGGGAAACCTAGTTTTCCCTGCAGTGCCTCGACTTTCAAGCGAGGATCGACTCACACCACAGTGGCATCTTGGACAGCCCTGTGGAAAGCCTCGTGGGAAAGCCTCCTGGAAACCTCGAGGGAAAGCCCTGATCCTTGATCACACGAAGGGAAGCGGACACTGCTGCTACAGATCGGAGGAAAGAGCACGTGCATGCCCCACTCCAGACGAGGACTGATCCACTGGGGAGACTCCAGAAGTACCCCCAGATCCATGTCACCTCTGGAGAGGAATCTTCAGGTTCAGGCACCGGCTCCACACAAGTTCTTAGGCCCCTGCATCGAAGGGAGAGGAATCCCGAGAGGCCCCCGAGCACTCGCATGGGGACTGGCCTTTCCTGAGGCCACCAGAGCGGGTCCCTGTGGCTTTCCCACGAGGCTTTCCCACGAGGCTTTCCCACATGGCTGTCCCACGTGCAACCGTGGTGTCAGTCGATCCTCGGCTTGAATGTCGAGGCAGTGCAGGGAAAACAGGTTTCCCTGGAATGGACTGAGACATCTGGGGGACTCAGGGAATGGTGGCACGACCCTGCAGTTCCTCTCGCCTTTCCTGTGGAGAGCGCCTCCTCTTGAGATGCGACGGGAACGCCGGAATTCTTTCCCGACACGCAGAGAAAGGATCCCTCCTCTCGAGCTAGGAGCCGGAAACGGTGCTCCTCTGGATGTGGGCGGGACTCTCGTGCCTTCTCTCGAGTGGAGACGGGTATGTCGGGGAACTTCTTGAGTTGTAGCAAGGGTGTGAGGGACCCTTTGGAAGTTCTAGAGGTTAGGTGTGATTAGCCTGAGACGCCTCAGAGGAAATGGGCCTCATCTCGCCTGGAGGGGAGAACCTCCATGGATATTCTCGAGTTGCGGCAGGTGATCTCGACTTACGACGGGGACCTCAGGGACCCGCTCTAGGTGGCCTCAGGAAAGGCCAGTCCCCATGCGAGTTTCTCCGGGGCCTCTTGGGGTTCCTCTCCCGTCGATGCCGGTGCCTAAGACCTTGTGTGGAGTGGGTGCCGGAACCTGAGGATTCCTCATCCAGTGCTGACATGGATCTTGGGGTACTTCTGGAGTCTCCCCAGGGGAGTCAGTCCTCGTCTCGAGTGGGGGCATGCACATGCGCTTTCCTCCCGAGCTGTAGCAGCAGTGTCACGGCTTCCCTTCGCGTGGATCAAGGGATCTGTGGCTTTCCCTCGAGCTTTCCCTGGAGGCTTTTTCACGATGCTTTCCCTCGAGGCTTTCCCACAGGGATGTCCCACGTGCCACCGTGGCGTAAATGGATCCTCGGCTTGAAAGCCGAGGCAGTGCAGGGAAAAAGGTTTCTCTGCAATGGACTGAGACATCTGGGAGACTCTGGGAATTTGGCACGACCCTGGAGATCCTCTCGCCTTTCCTGTGGGAGCGCCTCCTCTTGAGATGCGACGGGAACGCCGGGAATTCTTTCCCGAACACGCAGGGAAAGGATCCCTCCTCTCAAGCTAGGAGGTGGAAACGGGGCTCCTCTGGATGTGGGCGGGACTCTCGTGCTTCCTCTCGAGTGGAGACGGGTATGTCGGGGAACTTCTTGAGTTGCAGAAGGGTGTGAAGGACCCTTTGGAAGTTCCAGATGTTAATTGTTATTAAGACACTCGAGCGCCTCCAGCGGAAATTGGGTCCTCATCTCGGCCTGGAGGGAGAACCCTCCTGGATTTCTCGAGTTTGCGTAGGTGCTGCTCGACTTAGCCACGGGCGACCTCAGGGACCCCGCTCTGGTGCCTCAGGAAAGGCATGACCACATGCGACTTGGTACGGGCTCTCGGATTCCTACTCCCAGTGATGGCCGGCGGCACTCCAGAAGAACCTTTGTGTGGAGTCGTCCTGGAAACCTGAAGGATTCCTCTCCATGCTGGACATGATACTTGGGTAATTCTGGAGAGTCCTCCCAGGGAGTCAGTCCCGTTCGTCTCGAGTGGGGCAGCACGTGGGCTTTTCCGTTCGCCGAAGCTGTAGCAGCAGTGTCAAGCTTCCACTTGCGTGATCAAGGGATATGTGGCTTTCGCGTCGAGGCTGTTCCACGACGTCTTTCCCACGAGGCTTTCTTCAAGCAGGGCTGTCCGCAGTGCCAACCGGTGGTGTGATCATCTCCTCGGCTTAAAGTCGAGGCAGTGCAGGAAACAGGTTTCCCCTGGAATGGACTGGAGACCATCTGGGGGACATCTGTGGAATGGTGGCACACCCTGGAGTTCTACTACTGTCCTTCTTGTGGTAGAGCGGCCTCCTCTGAGATGGAAGGGAATCAGCCACGGGATGTCTTTCCCTGACAAACGCTAGGGAAAGGATCGCCTCCGTCTCGGAGCTAGGAGGCAGAAACGGCCCTCTGAAAGATGTGGGCGGGAACTCGTCTTTGCCGTTCTCTCGAATAGGAGACGGGTATGTCGGGGACTTCTTGAGTTGCAGCAAAAGGGTGTCGAAGGACGCCTTTGGAGTTCCAAGAGTTTTAGGTGTGATTAGACTCCGAGACAGCCTCAGGGACAATGGGCCTCATAGTCTGCCTGGAGGTGGGACGACCGCCTGGTATTTTCTTCGAAGTTGGCGCGGCAGGATGTGCTCTCGACTTACTACGGGGACCCTCAGGGACCACGCCTCTGCGCCTCAGGAAAGTGCCAGTCCCCATGCGAGTTGCTGATAGGGCCGTCTCGGGATTCTCCCTGCTCGATGCTTGGGCCTAAAATCTTGTTGTGGATAGTGCCGGTGCGGAAGACTGAGGATTCCTCTCGCAGTGCTGACAGGATCTGGGGGTACTTCTGGTAGTCTGCCCAGCGGGAGTCAGTCCTCGTCCGGAAGTGGGGGCATGGACTGTGCGCCTTTCCTATCCGGAGGCTTGATGGAGCAGTGTCACGGACTTACCCTTCGCGTGGTATCAAGGGATCTGTGGCTTGACTCTGAGCATCGGGAGGAAGCTTTCCACAGAGGTCGCCGAAGGGCTGTCCCCGTGCCGACCTTTGTGGTTGAGTTGCATCCTCGACGTTTGAAATCGCGAGGAGTGCAGGAAACAGGTTTCCGTGGGATGGACTGAGTCATCTGGGGGAAAACTTTGTGAATGGTGGCACGACCAGCGGAAGTTCCTCTATCCGTGATTTCGCTTGTGGAAGAGCGCTGCCTCTTGAGATTCGACGGGAATCGGCGGGAATTTCTTTGCCACTCACAGGCATGGAAAGATCCGCTCCTCTCGAGCTGAGAGGTCGGAAACGGAGCGCTCCTCTGGAATGAGGGGGTCTCGTGCAATTCCTCTCGTGTGGAGACGTGGTTGTCGGGCAAGCTTTTGAGTTGCTAGCAAAGGGTGTGAAGGACCCTTTGGTAGTTCCAGAGGTAGGTGTGAATACGCCTCGAGATGCCTGCAGCGGAAAATGGAGGCCGCTCAATTCCGCCTGACGGGGAGAACGCTCCTTGGTTTTCTCGAGGTTGCTGGCGGTGCGTCTCCCGACTTACGACGGGAGACCTCAGGGACCCCGCTCTGGTGAGCTTCAGGAAAGGCGCATGCCCCATGCGAGTTGCTCGGGCTCTCTCGGATTCCTCTCCCCGTCGATGCCGCCCCCTAAAGACGTGGGATTTGTGCATGAAACCGCGCATGATCGGACCTCCTGCTCCGTGCTGAAGACATGGTCTTGGACGTACTTCTGGAGTGTGCCCAGGGGATCAGTCTCTGTCCTCGAGTGGGGATTGCACGTGGCTTTCCCCACCGCAGCCTCGCCTACGCCAGCAGTGTCACGCTTCCTTGCGTGGATCAAAGGCGATTCTGGGGCTTTCCCTACAGAGCTTTCCCCACGGAGCAGCTTTACCTCGCGAAGCGCTCCCCATCGGCAGGGCTGTTCCCACGTGGGCGCACCGATGGTCGTGCCAGTCGACTCCTGACCGCTCTTGAAAGTCACGCAGTGGCAGGCAACTCAACAGGTTACCCTGGAATGTGACTGAGACCATGCTGGGGACTCTTGGGAATGGTGGCACGACAGCTGGAGTTCCTCTCCGCTTTGACTGTGGAGAGCGCCTCCTCTTGAGATGCTGACGCGGAACGCCGGAATTCTTTCCAGACACGCAGGAGAAAGGATTCTCCTCCCTCTCAGAGCTAGGAGGCGGAATAACGGGGCTCCTCTGCGAGTGGGGGACATACTCGTGCTTACATCCTCCGAGTGGAGACGGATAGTCGGGGAACTTCTTGAGTTGTGCATGCGAAGGGTGTGAAGGACGCCTTTGCAAGTTTGCATGAGTTTAGGTGGTGATTAGCCCTCCGAGACGCCTCAGCGGGAAATGGCCTCATCTGCGCCTGAGCAGGGGGGAAGAACCTCCTGTGATTTCTAGCAGTTGCGGCATGGTAGCTCTCAACGTTAACGACGGGGACCTCAGGGGACCCGCTCTGGTGCGCCTCAGGAAAGGCCAGTCCCACATGCAGTTGTCGGTGTGCCTCTCGGTTTGCCTTCTCGCAGTCAGATGTCCGGGGCCTAAGACCTTGTGTGGAGTCGGTGCGCT
>NW_017207525.1:0-4378 GCF_001704415.2 Capra hircus | reverse complement strand
CGGAAAAAGGGGCTCCTCTGGATGTGGGCGGGGCTCTCGTGCTTCCTCTCCAGTGAGACGGGTATAAAGGGGAACTTCTTGAGTTGCAGCAAGGGTGTGAAGGACCCTTTGGAACTTCCAGAGGTTAGGTGTGATAAAAGCTGCTCGAGACGCCTCAGCGGAATTGGACCTCATCTCGCCTGGAGGGAGAACCTCCTGGATTTTCTCGTGTTGGACAGCTATTCTCGACTTCCGACGGGGACCTCAGGGACCTGCTCTGGTGGCCTCAGGAAAGGCCAGTCCCCATGCGAGTAAATTCGGGGGCCTCTAGGGCCTCCTCTCCCGTCGATGCCGGGGCCTAAGACCTTTGTGTGGAAGTCGGTGCCGGAAACCTGAGGATTCCTCTCCAGTGCTGACATGGATCTTGGGGTACTTCTGGAGACTCCCCAAGGGAGTCAGTCCTCGTCTCGAGTGGGTGCATGCACGTGCGCTGTCCTCCCGAGCAGTATCAGCAGTGTCACGCTTCCCTTCTCGTGGATCAAGAGATCTGTGGCTTTCCCTCGAGGCTGTCCCACGAGGTTTTACCACGAGGCTTTCCCACAGGGCTGTCCCACGAGCCACCGTGGTGTGAGTCGATCCTCAGCTTGAAAGTCGAGGCAGTGCAGGGAAAACAGGTTTCCCTGGAATGGACTGAGACATCTGGGGGACTCTGGGAATGGTGGCAAGACCCTGGAGTTCCAATCGCCTTTCCTGTGGAGAGCGCCTCCTCTTGAGATGCGACGGGAACGCGGGGAATTCTTTCCCGACCACGCAGGGAAAGGATCCCTCCTCTCGAGCTAGGAGGTGGAAACGGGGCTCCTCTAGATGTGGGCGGGACTCTCGTGCTTCCTCTCGAGTGGAGACGGGTATGTCGGGGAACTTGTTGAGTTGCAACAATGGTGTGAAGGACCATTTGTAGGTTCCAGAGTTTAGGTGTGATAAGCCTCGAGACGCCTCAGCGGAATGGGCGTCATCTCGCCTGGAGGGGAGAACGTCCTGGATTTTCTCGTGTTGGGGCAGCTATTCTCGACTTACGATGGGGACCTCAGGGACCCGCTCTGGTGGCCTCAGGAAAGGCCTGCCCCATGCGAGTAATTCGGGGACCTCTAGGGCCTCCGCTTCCGTCGATGCCGGGGCCTAAGACCTTGTGTGGAGTCGGTGCCGGAACCTGAGGATTCCTCTCCAGTGCTGACATGGATCTTGGGGTACTTCTGGAGTCTCCCTAGGGGAGTCAGCCCTCGTCTCGAGTGGGGGGCATGCACGTGCGCTTTCCTCCCGAGATGGGGCAGCGGTGTCATGCTTCCCGTGGAGTGGATCAAGGAATCAGTGGCTTTTCCTCGAGGCTTTTCCACAAGGCTTTCCCACGAGGCTTTTTCCACAGGGCTGTCCCACGTGCCAACGTGGTGTGAGTCGATCCTCGGCTTGAAAGTTGAGTCAGTGCAGGGAATACAGGTTTCCCTGGAATGGACTGAGACATCTGGGGGACTCTCGGATTTGTGGCACAACCCTGGAGTTCCTCTCGCCTTTCCTGTGGAGAGGGCCTCCTCTTGAGATGCTATGGGAACACCGGGAATTCTTTCCTGACCACGCAGGGAAAGGATCCCTCCTCGCGAGCTAAGAGGCGGAAACGGGGTTCCTCTGGATGTGGACGGGACTCTGGTGCTTCCTCTCGAGTGGAGACAGGTGTTTCGGGGAACTTCTTAAGTTGCAGCAAGGGTTTGAAGGACCTTTTGGAAATTCCAGACGTTAGGTTTTATTAGCCTCGAGAAGCCTCAGCTGAAATGGGCCTCATCTCGCCTGGAGGGGAGAACCTCCTGGATTTTCTCGAGTTGTGGCAGGTGCTCTGGACTTACGACGGGGACCTCAGGGACCCGCTATGTTGGCCTCAGGAAAGGCCAGTCCCCACGCGAGTTACTCGGGGCCGCTCGGGATTCCTCTCCCGTCGATGCTGGGCCTAAGACCTTGTGTGGAGTCAGTGCCATAACCTGAGGATTCCTCTCCAGTGCTGACATGGATCTTGGGAAACTTCTGGAGTCTCCCCTGGGGAGTCAGTCCTCGTCTCGAGTGGGGACATGCACGAGCGCTTTCCTTCAGAGCTGTAGCAGCAGTGTCACGCTTCCCTTCGCGTGGATCAAGGGATCTGTGGCTTTCCCTCGAGGCTTTCCCACGAGGCTTTCCCACGAGGCTTTCCCACAGGGCTGTCTCACGTGCCACCGTGGTGTGAGTCGATCCTCGGCTTGAAAGTCGAGGCAGTGCAGGGAAAACAGGTTTCCCTGGAATGGACGGAGACATCTGGTTGTCTCTGGGAATGGTGGCACGACCCTGGAGTTCCTCTCGCCTTTCCTGTGGAGAGCGCCTCCTCTTGAGATGGGAAGGGAACGCCGGGAATTCTTGACCGACCACGCAGGGAAAGGATCCCCCCTCTCGAGCTAGGAGGTGGAAACGGGGCTCCTCTGAATGTGGGCGGGCCTCAGTGCTTCCCCTCGAGTGGAGACGGGTATGTCGGGGAACTTCTTGAGTTGCAGCAAGGGTGTGAAGGACCCTTTGGACGTTCCAGAGGTTAGGTGTGATTAGCCTCGAGACGCCTCCGCGAAAATGGGCCTCATCTCGCCTGATGGGAGAACCTCCTGGATTTTCTCGAGTTGCGGCAGGTGCTCTCGACTTACGAATGGAACTTCAGGGACCCGCTCCAGTCGCCTCAGGAAAGGCCAGTCCCCATGCGAGTTGCTCGGGGGCCTCTCGCGATTCCTCTCCGTCGATGCTGGGGCCTAAGACCTTGTGTGGAGTCAGTGCCGGAACCTGAGGATTCCTCTCCAGTGCCGACATGGATCTTCGGGGACTTCTGGAGTCTCCCCAGGGGAGTCAGTCCTCGTCTCGAGTGGGGGCATGCACGTGCGCTTTCATCCCGATCTGTAGCAGCAGTGTCGCGCTTTCCTTCTCGTCGATCAAGGGATCTTTGGCTTTCCCCGAGGCTTTCCAAGAGGCTTTCCCACGAGGCTTTCCACAGGGCTGTCCAACGTGCCACCGTGGTTTGAGTCGATCCTCGGCTTGAAAGTCGAGGCAGTGCATGGAAAACACGTTTCCCTGGAGTGGACTGAGACATCTGGGGGACTCTGGGAATGGTGGCACGACCCTGGAGTTCCTCTCGCCTTTCCTGTGGAGAGCGTCCCCTCTTGAGCTGCGATGGGAAGGCCAGGAATTCTTTCCCGAACACGCAGGGAAAGGAACCCTCCTCTCGAGCTAGGAGGCGGAAACGGGGCTCCTCTGGATGTGGGCGGGACTCTCGTGCTTCCTCTCAATGGAGACAGGTATGTCGGGGAACTTCTTGAGTTGCAGCAAGGGTGTGAAGGACCCTTTGGAAGTTCCAGAGGTTAGGTGTGATTAGCCTCGAGACGCCTCCGCGGAAATGGGCCTCATCTCGCCTGGATGGGAGAACCTCCTGGATTTTCTCGAGTTGCGGCAGATGCTCTCGACTTACGACGGGGCCCTCAGGGACCCGCTCTGGTGGCCTCAGGAAAGGCCAGTCACCATACGAGTTGCTTGGGGGCCTCTCGGAATTCCTCTCCCCGTTTATGCTGCGGCCTAAGACCTTGTGCGGTTTCTGTTCCGGAACCTGAGGATTCCTCTCCAGTGGTGACATGGATCTTGGGGAACTTCTGGAGTCTCCCCAGGGGAGTCAGTCCTCGTCTCGAGTGGGGGCATGCACGTGCGCTTTCATCCCGATCTGTAGCAGCAGTGTCGCGCTTTCCTTCTCGTCGATCAAGGGATCTTTGGCTTTCCCCGAGGCTTTCCCACGAGGCTTTCCCACGAGGCTTACCCACAGGGCTGTCCCACGTGCCACCGTGGTGTGAGTCCATCCTCGGCTTGAAAGTCGAGGCAATGCAGGGAAAACAGGTTTCCCGGGAATGTACTGAGACATCTGGGGGACTCTGGGAATGGTGGCACGACCCTGGAGTTCCTCTCGCCTTTCCTGTGGAGATAGCCCCCTCTTGAGCTGCGATGGGAAGGCCAGGAATTCTTTCCCGAACACGCAGGGAAAGGAACCCTCCTCTCGAGCTAGGAGGCGGAAACGGGGCTCCTCTGGATGTGGGCGGGACTCTCGTGCTTCCTCTCTAGTGGAGACGTGTGTATGTCGGGGAACTTCTTGAGTTGCAGCAAGGGTGTGAAGGACCCTTTGGAAGTTCCAGAGGTTAGGTGTGATTAGCCTCGAGACGCCTCAGCGGAAAAGGGCCTCATCTCGCCTGGAGGGGAGAACCTCCTGGATTTTCTCGAGTTGCGGCAGGTGCTCTCGACTTACGACGGGGACCTCAGGTACCCGCTCTGGTGGCCTCAGGAAAGGCCAGTCCGCATGCGAGTTGCT
>NW_017207524.1:0-4378 GCF_001704415.2 Capra hircus | reverse complement strand
AGGGAAAACTGTTTTTCCTGCACTGCCTCGACTTTCAAGCCGAGGATCGACTCACACCACGGTGGCACGTGGGACAGCCGTGTGGGAAACCCTCGTGGGAAAGCTGGTGGGAAAGCCTCGAGGGAAAGCCACAGATCCTTGATCCACACGAAGGGAAGCATGACACTGCTTCTACAGCTCGGGAGGAAAGCCCACGTGCATGCCCCCACTCGAGACGAGGACAGACTCCCCTGGGGAGACTTCAGAAGTACCCCAAGATCCATGTCAGCACTGGGAGGAATCCTCAGGTTCCGGCACCGACTCCACACAAGGTCTTAGGCCCCGGCATCAAGGGAGAGAATCCCGAGAGGCCTCCGAGCAACTCCATGGGGACTGTCCTTTCCTGAGGCCACCAGAGCGGGTCCCTGAGGTCCCCGTCGTAAGTCGAGAGCACCTGCCGCAACTCGAGAAAATCCAGGAGGTTCTCCCTCCAGGCGAGATGAGGCCCATTTTCCGCTGAGGCGTCTCGAGGCTAATCACACCTATCCTCTGGTTCTTACAAAAGGTCCTTCACACCCTTGCTGCAACTCAAGAAGTTCCCCGACATACCCGTCTCCACTCGAGAGGAAGCACGAGAGTCCCGCTCACATCCAAAGGAGCCCCATTTCCTCCTCCTATCTCGAGAGGAGGGATCCTTTCCCTCTCGTGGTCGAGAAAGAAATGCCCGCGTTCCCGTCGCGTCTCAAGAGGAGGAGCTCTCAACTGGAAAGGCGAGAGGGACTCCAGGGCCTTGCCAGCATTCCAAGAGTCCCCCAGATGTCTAAGTCCATTCCAGAAGAACCTGTTTTCCCTGCACTGCCTCGACGTTCACGCCGAGGATCGACTCACACCACCGTGGCACGTGGGACAGCCCTGTTGGAAAGCCTCGTGGGAAAGCCTCAATGGAAAGCGACAGATCCCTTGATCCACACCTCAGAAAGCGTGACACTGCTGCTACAGCTCGTGAGGAAATGGCAGGTGCATGCCCCCACATGAGATGAGGACTGAATCCCGTGGCGAGACTCCAGAAGTACAGAAAGACTCATGTCAGCACTGGAGAGGCATCCTCAGGGTCTGGCCCCGACTCCACACAAGGTCTTAGGCACCGGCATCGATGGAGAGGAATCCCTAGAGGCCCCCTGGTAACTCGCATGGGGACTGGCCTTTCCTGAGGCCACCAGAGCGGGTCCCTGAGGTCCCCGTCGTAACTCGAGAGCACCTGCCGCAACTGGGCAAAATCCAGGAGGTTCTCCCTCCAGGCGAGATGAGGCCCATTTCCCCTGAGGCCTATATACTGTATGTAATTTTCACTGATATTTAGAGCTTCACATACCTGTTAATTAACGTGGCTACAAAGACAGGGCCATTGTCGGATTCTATACTGGTTGGAAACCCAAGTCTGGGAATTATTTCTCAAATCAGCGAGCTACTTCATTTCTTTTCTCAGATCAGGTTGGGAAGGCCTCTGCCCAACCGGAGAAGGTACCTACTATTCTAGTAAGTCATGATAACAGGTGACTGCCTTTGCTTCCCGAAGGACACTCTCTTTCCCTGCATCCTGAGAACTCCACGTCTCAGCCAGTTGGAAAAGCGCTTCTTGGAGGTCATTATTCAGGGGAACTTCCCCTGGAGCCCGGCCCTAGGGAGCGGCTCCACACTCCCAGGGAAAGGCAGAGCACAGCCACACATCTGTCCCATCCCCTTTGCTCTGTAGGAGAGCTCTAGTGAGCCTAGGTCTGTCAGGAAAATTCTTGGCTCCTATGGGGACACATTCTATGTGTGAAACTGCATCCAGGACCTAGGGGCCACAGGGCGCCTGTTTCTCTCGGGGGCGGAGGGGTGGGGGGCCTGAAGCAGTGCGGCCAGCAACAGCTTCCACATCCATCCAATTGCTCTTTTCTTACCTCTGATAGAACTAGCTTTGTTCCAGCCTTTGACAATTTGGAGGCAAGCGGGCCCCACTTCCTCCCCAAGGAGGCATGGGACCTACTTTGAGTGGAAAGGCCCCTCACGGAGCTGAACCCAGGAAGGCACCCAGTCATGTCTGACACATTCCTGCATCCTGCTTCTTCATGAGCAATACGCTATAAGCTAGGCATGTCTTTCCAAGGCTCAGAAAGGACAGGGGAGATGCATGGTGCTGCCTCTGGAATTTCGGTCCTCTGAGCAGACCTGGAGGTCTCCCTTGAAGGAGCTAACCAGTTTCTTCCAAATACAGGCTTGCAAACACACACTGGGGTGCTGCCTCTTCTTCCCTGAAGACAATCACTTTTCCCGCATCCTGTGAACTCTGCATCCAGCCTGCTGGAAAAGCGCTTCTTGGAGGTCATTTTTCAGGGACAATTTTCCCTGGAGCCCGGGGCCATAGGGAGGGCCCCATGCTCGCTGGGAAAGGCAGAGTCACATCCACAGTCTGTTCTACCCCTTTTGCCCTGTAGGAGAGCTCTAGTGAGCCTAGGTCTGTCAGGAAATTCTTGGCTCCTATGGGGACACACCCTGTGTGTTAACCTGCATATCGGACCTAGGGGCCACAGGGCGCCTGTTCCTCTCGGGGGGGACCCTGAAGTGGTGCGGCCAGCAACAGCCTGAACATCCATCCGATTGCTCTTTTCTTCCTTCTGATAGAGCTAGCTTTGCTTCTCGCTTTGGCATTTCGGAAGCCAGGGGAGCCCCACCGCTGTTGTCCTTTGGGATGGGGCGTACGGGTCTATTGGACCCAGCATGGCACCCGACCCCTCAGACACACTCCCGCAGCCTCCTTCCCCATGGGCAGGACTGTTCTGACCTAGGAATGTGTTCCCAAGGCTCAGAAAATGCAGGGAGACACACGGCCCTGACTCTGGAACTGAGGCCGTTGGAGCAGGCCTGGAGGTCTGACGTCTGAGACGCCAAACACTTGCTGCAAGATACAGGTGTGAAAAACACACTCTCTGGGGCTGCCTTTTCCTTCCTCCAAGGAAGAGAGCTTTTCCAGTCTCCTCCGTGCTGAGTCATACAAGGCTGAAAGGTCTGGCTTAGAGGGGCATTTCTCAGGGCAATGGCCCCTGAGGCCCTGCACCCAGGGAGGGATCCTACCCTCCCAGGGGAAGTCAAAGCAACCTCCAAACAGCTGTTCTATCATGTTTCCTCTGCAGGAGGGAGCTAGTGAGCCCAGGTCTGTCTGGAACGTTCTTGGATCCTGCGGGGAAATCATCCTGGGAGCCCACCTGGATACCAGTCGTAGGGGCTAAAATTCGCATTTTCCTTCCTTGGAGCCCTAACGCAGTACAGCCTAGCAACTGCTTGAAAATCCATCCTGTTGCTGTTTTCTTTGCCTCTGACAGAGCGAGCTTTGCTCCCCATTTTTGGGATTTCAGAAGCAAGGTGGTGGCCTGCAACTCCTTGCCTGGGGTCCATTGGAGGTGCAAGGTGCCCTCGACCAGGTGACCCCAGCATGACACCTGGCCCCCTCAGACACACTCCGCCAGCCTGCTTCCCCATGGGCAGGGCTGCTCTCACCTAGGAATGTGTTTGCAAGGCCAGGAAACTGCAGGGAGACACAAGGCCCTGATTCTGGAATTGAGTCTGTTGGAACAGGCCTGCAGGTCTTCTGTCTAACAAGCCAAACACTTGCTGCAAGATACAGGCCTGAAAACACACTCTTGGGCTGCCTTTCCTTCCTCCAAGCGAAAGAGAGTTTTCTCAGCCTCCTGTGGGCTGAGAGTCACACAGGGCTGAAAGCACTTTGCTGGGAGATTCTTTTCATTGGCCATGGCCCCTGAGGCCCTGTGCTCAGGAGAGGCTCCCTCCCTCCCAGGGAAAGTCAAAGGAAGCTCCAAACGGCTGTTCAATCATGTTTCTGAGAGAGTCATTGCCAAGGCAGGTTATAAGAAGTTCAAGGGTCCCCAAGGAGAGAGGGCTCTAGAATTCTCAAGGAGGAAGGAAGGACAAACTGTTTTCCCTCTACTTTCCTTAGGATTATATAAACAATCATGCATCCTTCTGAGGACGGCGGTCTCTGGAAAAACCTTCGGCTAATCCTGTTATCTTAAAATGTCAATTATGGGAGTAGGTCTAGTGAGTCTTTACAACCTCCAGACATTCTTTTGTTCGTTGTCATAACTTATTGGAGAGTATATAACTCCATTACTAACACTAGCAAGGGGTACGCTTTCTGCCCCTTGTGATGTCTCTGTCAGAAGCTTTCTCTATCTCCTTTATCCTTTAATAAAACTCTATTGCACAAAAGCTCTGAGCAATCAAGCCTCGTCTTGGGCCCTGGATTGAATTCTTCTCCTCCATAAGCCAAGAATCCAGCATCTTTTTCGTGGTTTCAGCAACAATATTTCATTTCCTCTGCAGGAGAGAGCTAGTGAGCTTA
>NW_017207523.1:0-4378 GCF_001704415.2 Capra hircus | reverse complement strand
GCATCGACGGGAGAGGAATCCGAGAGGCCCCCGTGCAACTGCATGGGGACTGGCCTTTCCTGAGGCCACCAGAGCGGTCCCTGAGGTCCCAGTCGTAAGTCGAGAGCACCTGCCGCAACTCGAGAAAATCCAGGAGGTTCTCCCCTCCAGGCGAGATGAGGCCCATTTCTGCTGAGGGCGTCTCGAGGCTAATCACACCTAACCTCTCGAACTTCCGAAGGGTCCTTCACACCCTTGCTGCAACTCAAGAAGTTCCCCGACATACCCGTCTCCACTCGAGAGGAAGCACGAGAGTCCCGCCCAAATCCAGAGCAGCCCCGTTTCCGCCTCATACCTCGAGCGGAGGGATCCTTTCCCTGCGTGGTCGGGAAAGAATTCCCGGCGTTCCCGTCGCATCTCAAGAGGAGGCGCTCTCCACTGGATTAGGCGAGAGGAACTCCAGGGTCTTGCCACCATTCCCAGAGTCCCCCAGATGTCTCAGTCCATTCCAGAGAAACCTGTTTTCCCTGCATTGCGTCGACTTTTCAAGCCGAGGATCGACTCACACCACGGTGGCACGTGGGACAGCCCTGTGGAAAGCCCTCGTGGAAAAGCCTCTTGGGAAAGCGTCGAGGGAAAGCCACAGATCCGTTGATCCACGCGAAGGGAAGCGTGACACTGCTGCTACAGCTCGGGAGGAAAGCGCACGTGCATGCCCCCACTCGAGTAGAGGACTGACTGCCCTGGGGAGACTCCAGAAGTACCCCAAGATCTATGTCAGCACTGGAGAGGAATCCTCAGGTTACAGCACCGACTCCACACAAGACCTTAGTCTCCGACATCAAGGGGAGAGGAATCCCGAGAGGCCCCTGAGCTACTCACATGGGGACTGGCCTTTCCTGAGGCCAGCAGAACGGGTCCCTGAGGTCCCCGTCGTAAGTCGAGAGCACCTGCCGCAACTCGAGAAAATCCAGGGGTTCTCCCCTCCAGGCGAGATGAGGCCCATTTCCACTGAGGCGTCTCGAGGCTAATTACACCTAACCTCTGGAACTTCCAAAGGGTCCTTCACACCCTTGCCGCAACTCAGGAAGTTCCCCGACATACCCGTCTCCACTCGAGAGTAAGCACGAGATTCCCGCCCACATCCAGCAGAGACCCGTTTCCGCCTCCTAGCTCGAGAGGAGGGATCCTTTCCCTGCGTGGTCGGGAAAGAATTCCCGGCGTTCCCGTCACATCTCACGAGGAGGCGCTCTCTACAGGAATGGCGAGAGGAACTCCAGGGTCGTGCCACCATTCCCAGAGTCCCCCAGATGTCTCAGTCCATTCCAGGGAAACCTGTTTTCCCTGCACTGTCTCGACTTTCTAGCCGAGAATGGACTCACACCACGGTGGCACGTGGGACATCCCTGTGGGAAAACCTCGTGGGAAAGCCTCGTGGGAAAGCCTCGAGGGAAAGCCACAGATCCCTTGATCCAGGCGAAGGGATGCGTGACACTGCTGCTACAGCTCGGGAGGAAAGCGCACGTGCATGCCCCCACTCGAGACGAGGACTGACTCCCCTGGGGAGACTCCAGAAGTACCCCAAGAAGCATGTCAGCACTGAAGAGGAATCCTCAGATTCCGGCACCGAAGCCACACAAGGTCTTAGGCCCCGGCATCGACGGGAGAGGAAACCCGAGAGGCACCCGTGCAACTCGCATGGGGACTGGCCTTTTCTGAGGCCACCAGAGCGGGTCCCTGAGGTCCCCGTCGTAAGTCGAGAGCACCTGTCGCAACTCGAGAAAATCCAGGAGGTTCTCCCCTCCAGGCGAGATGAGGCCCATTTCCACTGAGACGTCTCGAGGCTAATCAAACCTAACCTATGGAACTTCCAAAGGGTCCTTCACACCCTTGCTGCAACTCAAGAAGTTCCCCGACATACCCGTCTCCACTCGAGAGGAAGCAGGAAAGTCCCGCCCACATCCAGAGGAGCCACGTTTCCTCCTCATTGCTCGAGAGGTTTGATCCTTTCCCTGCGTGGTCGGGAAAGAATTCGCGGCATTCCCGTCCCACATCAAGAGGAGGCGCTCTCCAGAGGAAAAACGAGAGGAACTCCAGAGTCGTGCCCCCATTCCCAGAGTCCCCCAGATGTCTCAGTCCATTCCAGGGAAACCTGTATTCCCTGCACTGCCTCGACTTTCAAGCCGAGGATCGACTCACACCACAGTGGCACGTGGGACAGCCCTGTGGGAAAGCCTCGTGGGAAAGCCTCTTGCGAAAGCCTCGAGGGAAAGCCACAGATCAGTTGATACACGCGAAGGAAGCGTGACACTGCTGCTACAGCTCGGGAGGAAAGCGCACGTGTATGCCCCCACTCGAGTAGAGGACTGACTGCCCTGGGGAGACTCCAGAAGTACCCCAAGATCCATGTCAGCACTGGAGAGGAATCCTCAGGTTCCGGCACCGACTCCACACAAGATCTTAGGCCCTGGCATCGACGGGAGAGGAATCCTGAGAGGCCCCCGAGCAACTCGCATGGGGACTGGCCTTTCCTGAGGCCACCAGAGCGGGTCCCTGAGGTCCCCGTCGTAAGTTGAGAGCACCTGCCGCAACTCGAGAAAATCCAGGAGGTTCTCCCCTCCAGGCGAGATGAGGCCCATTTCTGCTGAGGCGTCTCGAGGCTAATCACATCTAACATCTGGAACTTCCAAAGGGTCCTTCACACCCTTGCTGCAACTCAAGAAGTTCCCCGACATACCCGTCTCCACTCGATAGGAAGCACGAGAGTTCCGCCCGTATCCAGAGGAGCCCCGTTTCCACCTCCTAGACCGAGAGGAGGGATCCTTTCCCTGCGTGGTCGGGAAAGAATTCCCGGCATTACCGTCGTATCTCAAGAAGAGGCGCTCTGCACAGGAAAGGCCAAAGAAACTCCAGGGTCGTGCCACCATTCCCAGAGTCCCCCAGATGTCTCAGTCCATTCCAGGGAAACCTGTTTTCCCTGCACTGCCTCGACTTTCAAGCCGAGGATCGACTCACAAAACGGTGGCACGTGGGACAGCTCTGTGGGAAAGCCTCGTGGGAAAGCATCGAGGGAAAGACACAGATCCCTTGATCCACGCGAAGAGAAGCATGACACTGCTGCTACAGATCGGGAGGAAATCGCACGTGCATGGCCCCACTCGAGATGAGGACTGACTCCCCTGGGGAGACTCCAGAAGTACCCCAAGATCCATGTCAGCACTGGAGAGGAATGCTCAGGTTCCGGCACGGACTCCACACAAGGTCTAGACCCCGGAATCTACGGGAGAGGAATCCCGAGAGGCCCCAGAGCAATTCCCATGGGGACTGGCCTTTCCTGAGGGCACCAGGGTGGGTCCCTGAGGTCCCCATCGTAAGTCCAGAGCACCTGCCGCAACTCGAGAAAATCCAGGAGGTTCCCCAATCCAGGCGAGATGAGGCCCATTTCCGCTGAGGCAACAAGGGGGTAATCACACTTAAACTCTGGAACTTCCAAAGGGTCCTTCACACCCTTGCTGCAACTCAAGAAGTTCCCTGACATACCCGTCTCTACTCAAGAGGATCCCAAGGGTCCCGCCCATATCCAGAGTGGCCCCGTTTCCGCCTGCTAGCTCGAGAGGAGGGGATCCTTTCCCTGGGTGGTCGGGAAAGTATTCCTAGCGTTCCCGTCTCATCTCAAGCGTAGGCGCTCTCCACAGGAAAGGCGAGAGGAACTCCAGTATCACGCCCCATTCCCAGAGTCCCCTGGATGTCTCAGTCCATTCCAGGGAAACCTTTTTTCCCTGCACTGCCTCGACTTTCAAGCTGAGGATCGACTCACACCACGGTGGCATGTGGGACAGCCCTGTGGGAAAGCCTCGTGGGAAAGTCTCCTGAGAAAGCCTCGAGGGAAAGCCACAGATCCCATGATCCACGCGAAGGGAAGCTTGACACTGCTGCTACAGCTCGGGAGGAAAACCCACGTGCATATCCCGGCGCGAAGAGGAGGACTCCCCTGGGAGACTCCAGAGAACCCAAGATCCACCTCAGCACTGGAGAGGAATCCTCAGGATCCGGCACAGACTCCACACAAGGTCCCAGGCCCGGCATCGACGGGAGAGGAATCCCGAGAGGCCCCCGAGCAACGCATGGGGACTGGCCTTTCCTGAGGCCACCAGAGCGGGTCCCTGAGGTCCCAGTCGTAAGTCGAGAGCACCTGCCGCAACTCGAGAAAATCCAGGAGGTTCTCCCCTCCAGGCGAGATGAGGCCCATTTCTGCTGAGGCGTCTCGAGGCTAATCACACCTAACCTCTCGAACTTCCAAAGGTCCTTCACACCCTTGCCGGCAACTCAAGAAGGGCCCCGACATACCCGTCTCCACTCGAGAGGAAGCACGAGAGTCCCGCCCAAAGCCAGAGCAGCC
>NW_017207522.1:0-4378 GCF_001704415.2 Capra hircus | reverse complement strand
AAAATAGGTTTCCCCTAGAATGGACTGACATCTGGGGGTCTCAGGGGAATGGTGGCACGACCTGGAGTTCCTCTCGCCTTTCCTGTAGAGAGCGCCTCCTCTTGAGATGCGACGGGAACGCGGGAATTCTTTCCCGAACACACAGGGAAAGGATCCCTCCTCTTGAGCTAGGAGGCAGAAATCGGTCTCCTCTGGATGTGGGCGGGACTCTCGTGCTTCCTCTCGAATGGAGACGGTTAAGTCGGGGAACTTCTTGAGTTGCAGCAAGGGTGTGAAGGACCCTTTGGAAGTTCCAGAGGTTAGGTGTGATTAGCTTTGAGACGCCTCAGCGGAAATGGGCCTCACCTCTCCTGGAGGGGAGAACCTCTTGGATTTTCTCGAGTTGCGGCAGGTGCTCTCGCATTAAGATGGGGTCCTCAGGGACCCGCTCTGGTGGCCTCAGGAAAGGCCAGTCCCCATGCGAGTTGCTCCGGGGCCTCTCGGGATTCCTCTGCCGTCGATGCCGGGGCCTAAGACCTTGTGTGGAGTGGGTGCCAGAACCTGAGGATTCCTCTCCAGTGCTGACATAGATCTTCGGGTACTTCTGGAGTCTCCCCAGGGGAGTCAGTCCTCGTCTCGAGTGGGGCATGCCGTGCGATTTCCTCCCGAGCTGTAGCAGCAGTGTCAGGCTTCCCTTCTCTTGGATCAAGGGATCTGTGGCTTTCCCTCGAGGCTTTCCCACCAGGCTTTCCCACGAGGCTTTCCCACAGGGTTGTCCCACGTGCCACCGTGGTGAGAGTCGATACTCAGCGTGAAAGCCGAGGCAGTGCAGGGAAAACAGGTTTCCCTGGAATGGACTGAGATATCTGGGGGACTCTGGGAATGGTGGCACGACCCTGGAGTTCCTCTCGCCTTTCCTGTGGAGAGCGCCTCCTCTTGAGATGCGACGGCAACGCCGGGAATTCTTTCCAGACCACGCAGGGCAATGATACCTCCTCTTGAGCTAGGAGAAGGAAACGGGGCTCCTCTGGATGTGGCCGGGACTCTCGTGCTTCCTCTCGAGTGGAGACGGGTATGTCGGGGAACTTCTTGAGTTGCAGCAAGGGTGTGAAGGACCCTTTGGCTGTTCGACACGTTAGGTGTGATTAGCCTCGAGGCGCCTCAGTGGAAATGGGCCTCATTTCGCCTGGAGGGGAGAACCTCCTGGATTTTCTCGAGTTGTGGCAGGTGCTCCTGACTTACGACAGGGACCTCACCCGCTCTGGTGGCCTCAGGAAAGGCCAGTCCCCATGCGAGTTGCTCGGGGGCCTCTCGGATTCCTCTGCCGTCGATGCTGGGGCCTAAGACCTTGTGTGGAGTCAGTGCAGGGAACCTGAGGATTCCTCTCCAGTGCTGACATGGATCTTGGGGTACTTCTGGAGTCTCCCCAGGGGAGTCAGTCCTCGTCTCGATTGGGGGCATGCACGTGCGCTTTCCTCCGAGTTGTTGGCAGCAGTGTCACGCTTCCGTTCGCGTGGATCAAGTGATCTGTGGCTTTCCCTCGAGGCTTTCCCACAGGGCTGTCCCACGTGCCACCGTGGTGTGAGTCGATCCTCGCTTGAAAGTCGAGGCAGTGCAGGGAAAACAGGTTTCCCTGGAATTGACTGAGACATCTGGGGTCTCTGGGAATGGTGGCACGACCCGGAGTTCCTCTCGCCTTTCCTGTGGAGAGTGCCTCCTCTTGAGATGCGACGGGAAAGGCCGGGAATTCTTTCCTACCACGCAGGGATAGGATCCCTCCTCTCGAGCTAGGAGGCGGAAACGGGGCTCCTCTATATGTTTGGGCAGATCTCTCGTGCTTCCGCTCGAGTGGAGACAGGTATGTCGGGAACTTCTTGAGTTGCAGCAAGGGTGTAAGGAAGGACCCTTTGGAAGTTTCAGAGGTTAGGTATGATTAGCCTCGATACGCCTCAGCGGAAATGGGCCTCATCTCGCCTGGAGGGGAGAACCTCCTGGATTTTCTCGAGTTGCGGCAGGTGCTCTCGACTTACGACGGGGACCACAGGAACCCACTCTGTTGGCCTCAGGAAAGGCCAGTCCCCATGCGAGTTGCTCGGGCCTCTCGGGATTCCTCTCCCCGTCGATGCCGGGGCCTAAGACCTTGTGTGGAGTCGGTGCTGGAACCTGAGGATTCCTCTCCAGTGCGGACATGGATCTTGGGATACTTCTGGAGTCTCCCAGGGAGTCAGTCCTCATCTCGAGTGGGGGAATGCACGTGCGCTTTCCTGCCGAGCTGTAGAGGCAGTGTCACGCTTCCCTTCGCGTAGATCAAGGTCTCTGTGGCTTTCTGTCGAGGCTTTCCCACGAGGATTTCCCACGAGCTTTCCCACAGGGCTGTCACACGTGCCACCGTGGTGTGAGTCGATCCTCGGCTTGAAACTCGACGCAGTGCAGGAAAATAGGTTTCCCTAGAATGGACTGAAACATCTGGGGGTCTCAGGGAATGGTGGCACGACCCTGGAGTTCCTCTCGCCTTTTCTGTGAGAGCGTCTCCTCTTGAGATGCGACGGGAACGCGGGGAATTCTTTCCCGAACACACAGGGAAAGGATCCCTCCTCTTGAGCTAGGAGGCAGAAACCGGTCTCCTCTGGATGTGGGCGGGACTCTCGTGCTTCCTCTCGAATGGAGACGGTTAAGTCGGGGAACTTCTTGAGTTGCAGCAAGGGTGTGAAGGACCCTTTGGAAGTTCCAGAGGTTAGGTTTGATTAGATTTGAGACGCCTCAGCGGAAATGGGCCTCACCTCTCCTGGAGGGGAGAACCTCTTGGATTTTCTCGAGTGCGGCAGGTGCTCTCGCATTAAGATGGGGTCCTCAGGGACCCGCTCTGGTGGCCTCAGGAAAGGCCAGTCCCCATGCGAGTTGCTCCGGGGCCACTCGGGATTCCTCTGCCGTCGATGCCGGGCCTAAGACCTTGTGTGGAGTGGGTGCCAGAACCTGAGGATTCCTCTCCAGTGCTGACATAGATCTTCGGGTACTTCTGGAGTCTCCCCAGGGGAGTCAGTCCTCGTCTCGAGTGGGGCATGCACGTGCGATTTCCTCCGAGCTGTAGCAGCAGTGTCAGGCTTCCCTTCTCGTGGATCAAGGGATCTGTGGCTTTCCCTCGAGGCTTTCCCACCAGGCTTTCCCACGAGGCTTTCCCACAGGGTTGTCCCACGTGCCACCGTGGTGTGAGTCGATACTCAGCGTGAAAGCCGAGGCAGTGCAGGGAAAACAGGTTTCCCTGGAATGGACTGAGACATCTGGGGGACTCTGGGAATGGTGGCACGACCCTGGAGTTCCTCTCGCCCTTTCCTGCGGAGAGTGCCTCCTCTTGAGATGCGACGGCAACGCCGGGAATTCTTTCCCGACCACGCAGGGCAACGATACCTCCTCTTGAGCTAGGAGGCGGAAACGGGGCACCTCTGCATGTGGGGAGACTCTCGTGCTTCCTCTGGAGTGGAGACGGGTATGTTGGGGGAACTCCTTGAGTTGCAGCAAGGGTGTGAAGGACCCTTTGGAAGTTCCAGATGTTAGGTGTGATTAGCCTCGAGAAGCCTCAGCGGAAATGGGCCTCATCTGCCTGGAGGTGTGACCTCCTGGATTTCTCGAGTTGCGGCAGGTGCTCTCGACTTTCGACGGGGACCTCAGCGACACCCGGCTCTCGTGGCCTCAGGAAAGGCCAGTCCCCATGCGAGTTGCTCGGGGCCTCTCGGGATTCCCTCTCCTGTCGATGCTGGGGCCTAAGACCTTGTGTGGAGTCATGCCGGAACCTGAGGATTCCTCTTCAGTAACCTGAGGATTCTCTCCAGTGCTGACATGGATCTTGGGGTACTTCTGGAGTCTCCCCAGGGGGAGTCAGTCCTCGTCTCGAGTGGGGGCATGCATGTGCGATTTCCTGCTGAGCTGTAAGGCTGTGTCACGCTTCCCTTCGCGTAGATCAAGGGATCTGTGGCTTTCTCTCGCGGCTTTCCACGAGGATTTCCCACGAGGCTTTCCCACAGGGCTGTCACACGTGCCACCGTGGTGTGAGTCGATCCTCGGCTTGAACGTCAAGGCAGTGCAGGGAAAACAGGTTTCCCTGGAATGGACTGAGACATCTGGGGACTCTGGGAATGGTGGCACGACCCTGGAGTTCCTCTCGCCTTTCCTGTGGAGAGCGCCTCCTCTTGAGATGCGACGGGAACGCCGGGAATTCTTTCCCGACCATGCAGGAAAGGATCCCTCCTCTCGAGCTAGGAGCGGAAACGGGGCTCCTCTGGATTTGGGCGGAACTCTCGTGCTTCCTCTCGAGTGGAGATGGGTAATGTCGGGGAACTTCCTGAGTTGCAGCAACGGTGTGAAGGACGCCTTTGGAAGTTTCCAGATGTGAGATGTGGATTAG
>NW_017207521.1:0-4378 GCF_001704415.2 Capra hircus | reverse complement strand
TCGCTACACTGCTGGCTGTGCTCTCGCCTATCAGGCGGGCGCGCAGGGCTCCTCCAGCAGGTCTTGCCTCAGGGGCTGCTTCCCCTGAGTTGAGGCTGTGGGCGGGAACCCAGACACGCAGGATAAGGCCCCAACCACCTGCACATGTCTCTGCTGGGGAGGAGAGTGCTAGGGAACCTACGTCTCTCACACACTTTCTAGGCACCCACGGAGTCAGCCTCTGGAGTGTGGGGATGCAAAACCCAGCCAGGGGCCCTTGGAACCTGGTGCTCTCCGTGCGGAGCTTTGTCTGGGGCGGCCAAGGAACCGCTGAAGGAGCCCTGCTGTTGCCCTTCGCTTCCCTTCTGACAGAGCTTTCACTGCTGGAGCCCTTGGCAGTGTGCAACCCACCAGCCCCTAAGCCTCCTCAAGGACGCTTGGGACCTAAGTGCAAAGGCAAGGCAGGGGTAGAGCTGAAGCCAGGAAGGCGCAGTGGCGTTTCCGAGCCTCACACAGCCTGCTCCTTCCTGGGGAGGGAGCCTTAAAGCAAGGCAAGTCTGCGCAAGGCTCGCCTATGCAGAGCATCTTGGTGCCAGGAACTCTGCCAGATCGGGCCTCTGAACAGAGCTAGAGATCTGCCGTACTGGAGTCGCACTTAGCTTCGTGTAAGCAGGGATTTCAGCTTGACGGGGACTTGCTGCCTCCTCTTCCCCCGAGGAGGCTCGCTTCCCTGCTGGCTGTGCACTCGCTATCAGGCGGGGGCGCAGGGCTCCTCCAGCAGGTCTTGCCTCAGGGGCTGCTTCCCCTGAGTTGGGGCTGTGGGCAGGAACCCAGACACGCAGGATCAGGCCCCAAACACCTGCACATGTCTCTGCTGGGGAGGAGAGTGCTAGGGAACCTACGTCTGTCATACACTTTCTGGGCACCCAAGGAATCAGCCTCCGTGTGTGCGGGGCTGAAAACCCCAGCCAGGGGCCCTGGGAGCCTGGTGCTCTCGGTGCGGCGCTGATTCTAGGCGGCCTAGAAACCGCTGGAGGAGCCCTGCAGTTGCCCTTCCCTTCCCTCTGACAGAGCTCTCACTGCTGAAGCCCTTGGCAGTGTGCAACCCACCACCCCCTAAGCCTCCCCAACGACGCCTGGCACCTATGTGCAAAGGCAAGGCAGGATTGGAGCTGAGGCAAGGAAGGCACCAGTGGCGTCTCCCAGGCTCGCTCAGACAGCTCCTTCCTGGGGAGGGAGCCTAAAAGCAAGGCAAGTCTGGGCAAGGCGAGCCCCCGGCCGAGCAGCCTCGCGCCAGAAACTCTGCCAGATCGGGGCTCTGAGCAGAGCTAGAGCTCTGCCGTACTGGAGGCCCACTTAGCTCCGTGCAAGCAGGGCTTTCCTCTTGACTGGGCTCGGCTGCCTCCTCTTCTCCCGAGGAGGCTCGCTACACTGCTGGCTGTGCTCTCGCCTATCAGGCGGGCGCGCAGGGCTCCTCCAGCAGGTCTTGCCTCAGGGGCTGCTTCCCCTGAGTTGAGGCTGTGGGCGGGAACCCAGACACGCAGGATAAGGCCCCAACCACCTGCACATGTCTCTGCTGGGGAGGAGAGTGCTAGGGAACCTACGTCTCTCACACACTTTCTAGGCACCCACGGAGTCAGCCTCTGGGAGTGTGGGGATGCAAAACCCAGCCAGGGGCCCTTGGAACCTGGTGCTCTCCGTGCGGAGCTTTGTCTGGGCGGCCAAGGAACCGCTGAAGGAGCCCTGCTGTTGCCCTTCGCTTCCCTCTGACAGAGCTTTCACTGCTGGAGCCCTTGGCAGTGTGCAACCCACCAGCCCCTAAGCCCTCCTCAAGGACGCTTGGGACCTAAGTGCAAAGGCAAGGCAGGGGTAGAGCTGAAGCCAGGAAGGCGCCAGTGGCGTTTCCGAGCCTCACACAGCCTGCTCCTTCCTGGGGAGGGAGCCTTAAAGCAAGGCAAGTCTGCGCAAGGCTCGCCTATGGCAGAGCATCTTGGTGCCAGGAACTCTGCCAGATCGGGCCTCTGAACAGAGCTAGAGATCTGCCGTACTGGAGTCGCACTTAGCTTCGTGTAAGCAGGGATTTCAGCTTGACGGGGACTTGCTGCCTCCTCTTCCCCCGAGGAGGCTCGCTTCCCTGCTGGCTGTGCACTCGCCTATCAGGCGGGGGCGCAGGGCTCCTCCAGCAGGTCTTGCCTCAGGGGCTGCTTCCCCTGAGTTGGGGCTGTGGGCAGGAACCCAGACACGCAGGATCAGGCCCCAAACACCTGCACATGTCTCTGCTGGGGAGGAGAGTGCTAGGGAACCTACGTCTGTCATACACTTTCTGGGCACCCAAGGAATCAGCCTCCGTGTGTGCGGGGCTGAAAACCCCAGCCAGGGGACCTGGGAGCCTGGTGCTCTCCGTGTGGCGCTGAATCTGGGCGGCCAAGCAACCGCTGGAGGAGCCCTGCAGTTGCCCTTCCCTTCCCTCTGACAGAATTCTCACTGCTGGAGCCCTTGGCAGTGTGCAACCCACCAGCCCCTAAGCTCTCCTTAAGGAGGACTGGGACCTAAGTGCAAAGGCAAGGCAGGATTGGAGCTGAGGCAAGAAAGGCGCCAGTGGCGACTCCCAGGCTCCTGCTGCCTGCTCCTTCCTGGAGAGGCAGCCTAAAAGCAAGGCAAGTCTGGGCAAGGCTAGCCCCCGGCAGAGCAGCCTCGCGCCAGGAACTCTGCCAGATCGGGGCTCTGAGCAGAGCTAGAGCTCTGCCGTACTGGAGGCGCACTTAGCTCCGTGCAAGCAGGGCTTTCAACTTGACGGGGCTGGGCTGCCTCCTCTTCCCCCGAGGAGGCTCGCTTCCCTGCTGGCTGTGCACTCGCCTATCAGGCGGGGGCGCAGGGCTCCTCCAGCAGGTCTTGCCTCAGGGGCTGCTTCCCCTGAGTTGGGGCTGTGGGCAGGAACCCAGACACGCAGGATCAGGCCCCAAACCACCTGCACATGTCTCTGCTGGGGAGGAGAGTGCTAGGGAACCTACGTCTGTCATACACTTTCTGGGCACCCAAGGAATCAGCCTCCGTGTGTGCGGGGCTGAAAACCCCAGCCAGGGGCCCTGGGAGCCTGGTGCTCTCGGTGCGGCGCTGATTCTAGGCGGCCTAGAAACCGCTGGAGGAGCCCTGCAGTTGCCCTTCCCTTCCCTCTGACAGAGCTCTCACTGCTGAAGCCCTTGGCAGTGTGCAACCCACCACCCCTAAGCCCTCCCCAACGACGCCTGGCACCTATGTGCAAAGGCAAGGCAGGATTGGAGCTGAGGCAAGGAAGGCACCAGTGGCGTCTCCCAGGCTCGCTCAGACAGCTCCTTCCTGGGGAGGGAGCCTAAAAGCAAGGCAAGTCTGGGCAAGGCGAGCCCCCGGCCGAGCAGCCTCGCGCCAGAAACTCTGCCAGATCGGGGCTCTGAGCAGAGCTAGAGCTCTGCCGTACTGGAGGCCCACTTAGCTCCGTGCAAGCAGGGCTTTCCTCTTGACTGGGCTCGGCTGCCTCCTCTTCTCCCGAGGAGGCTCGCTACACTGCTGGCTGTGCTCTCGCCTATCAGGCGGGCGCGCAGGGCTCCTCCAGCAGGTCTTGCCTCAGGGGCTGCTTCCCCTGAGTTGAGGCTGTGGGCGGGAACCCAGACACGCAGGATAAGGCCCCAACCACCTGCACATGTCTCTGCTGGGGAGGAGAGTGCTAGGGAACCTACGTCTCTCACACACTTTCTAGGCACCCACGGAGTCAGCCTCTGGGAGTGTGGGGATGCAAAACCCAGCCAGGGGCCCTTGAACCTGGTGCTCTCCGTGCGGAGCTTTTGTCTGGGCGGCCAAGGAACCGCTGAAGGAGCCCTGCTGTTGCCCTTCGCTTCCCTCTGACAGAGCTTTCACTGCTGGAGCCCTTGGCAGTGTGCAACCCACCAGCCCCTAAGCCCTCCTCAAGGACGCTTGGGACCTAAGTGCAAAGGCAAGGCAGGGGTAGAGCTGAAGCCAGGAAGGCGCCAGTGGCGTTTCCGAGCCTCACACAGCCTGCTCCTTCCTGGGGAGGGAGCCTTAAAGCAAGGCAAGTCTGCGCAAGGCTCGCCTATGGCAGAGCATCTTGGTGCCAGGAACTCTGCCAGATCGGGGCCTCTGAACAGAGCTAGAGATCTGCCGTACTGGAGTCGCACTTAGCTTCGTGTAAGCAGGGATTTCAGCTTGACGGGGACTTGCTGCCTCCTCTTCCCCGAGGAGGCTCGCTTCCCTGCTGGCTGTGCACTCGCCTATCAGGCGGGGGCGCAGGGCTCCTCCAGCAGGTCTTGCCTCAGGGGCTGCTTCCCCTGAGTTGGCTGTGGGGCAGAGAACCCAGACACGCGGATCAGGCCCCAAACACCTGCACATGTCTCTGCTGGGGAGGAGA
>NW_017207520.1:0-4379 GCF_001704415.2 Capra hircus | reverse complement strand
AAATAGGAAAAGGAATATGTCAAGGCTGTATATTGTCAGCCTGCTTATTTAACTTATATGCAGAGTACATCATGAGAAACACTGGGCTGGAGGAAGCACACGCTGGAATCCAGATTGCTGGGAGAAATTATCAAGAATCTCAGATATGCAGATGACACCACCCTTATGGCAGAAAGTGAAGAAGAACTAAAGAGTCTCCTGATGAAAGTGAAAGAGGAGAGTGAAAAAGTTAGCTTAAGCTCAGCATTCAGAAAACTAAAATCATTGCATCCAGTCTCATCACTTCATGGCAAATAGATGGGAAAACATTGGAAACAGCAGCAGACTATTTGGGGGGGCTTGGAAATCACTGCAGGTGATGGCTGCCTCCATGAACTTAAAACATATTTATGACTTGGAAGAAAAGTGATGACCAAAACTAGACAGCATATTAAAAAGCCGAGACGTTGCTTTGCCAACAAAGATCCATCCAGTCAAGGCTATGGTTTTTCCATATGTCATGGATGGATATGAAAGATGTACTATAAAAAGTGACAGCTGAAAATTGGATGCTTTTGAACTGTGGTGTTGGAGAAGATGCTTGTAGGTCGCTTAGACTACAAGGAGACGCAACCACTCCATCCTAAAGGAAATCAGGTCTGAATATACATTGGAAGGACTAATACTGAACCTGAAACTCCAATACTTTGGCCATTTGATGTGAAGAGCTGACTCACTTGGAAGTTGCTTTGATTTGCCTGTGAGTGTGGGAGCCCTCCTGGGCAAAGGGCCTCAGGGGTCATTGCCACTGAATCACGACCTCCAAGCAAGCGCATTCCAGCTGTGTGACATTCAGGAAGCAGGAGACTGGGAAAACTATCTTCCTTAGAGGAAGGAAAGTCATCCACAGAGAGTGTGTTTTCAGGCCTCTCTTTGCAGCAAGTGTTTTGCTTCTCAGACATCAGAGCTGCAGGCTTGCTCTGAGGGCCTCAATTGCAGAGTCAGGGCTGTGTGTCTCACTGCACTTTCCAAGCATTGCAGACACATTCCTAGGTTGGAGCAGTGCTTCCCATGAGAAAGAGCCTCGGGAGTGTGTCTGAGGGGCTGAGTGCCATGCTAGGGTCACCTAGTCGAGGGCACCTTGCACATCCAATGGGCCCCCAGGCGAGTAGCTATGGACCGGCCCTTCGGTTGAGATATCCCAAAGCAGGGAACAAAGCTAGCTCTGTCAGAAGGAGGAAAAACAGCAATGGGATGGATTTTCAAGCAGTTGCTAAGTCACACCACGTTAGGGCTCCCCGGGAAAGAAATGCAAATTTTGGCCTCTAGCCCAGTATCCAGATGTGTGCACAGGATATTTTCCCCACAGGATCAAAGAATGTTCCAGACAGACCTAAGCTCACTAGCTCTCTCCTGCAGAGGAAATGAAATATGTTGTTGCTGAACCACGAAAAGATGCTGGGATTCTTGGCTTATGGAGGAGAAGAATTCAATCCAGGGCCCAAGACGAGGCTTGATTGCTCAGAGCTTTTGTGCAATAGAGTTTTATTAAAGGATAAAGGAGATAGAGAAAGCTTCTGACAGAGACATCACAAGGGCAGAAAGCGTACCCCTTGCTAGTGTTGGTAATGGAGTTATATACTCTCCAATAATTTATGACAACGAACAAAAGAATGTCTGGAGGTTGTAAAGACTCACTAGACCTACTCCCATAATTGACATTTTAAGATAACAGGATTAGCCAGAAGGTTTTTTCCAGAGACCGTCCTCAAGAAGGATGCATGATTGTTATATAATCCTAAGGAATGTAGAGGGAAAACAGTTTGTCCTTTCTTCCTCCTTGAGAATTCTAGACCCCTCTCTCCTTGGGGACCCTTGAACTTCTTAGAAAACCTGCCTTGGCAATGACTCTCTCAGAAACATGATTGAACAGCCGTTTGGAGCTTCCTTTGACTTTCCCTGGAGGGAGGGAGCCCTCCTGAGCACAGGGCCTCAGGGGCCATGGCCAATGAAAAAGAATCTCCCAGCAAGTGCTTTTCAGCCCTGTGGCTCTCAGCCCACAGGAGGCTGAGAAAACTCTCTTCCTTGGAGGAAGGAAAGGCAGCCCAAGAGTGTGTTTTCAGGCCTGTATCTTGCAGCAAGTGTTTGGCTTGTTAGACAGAAGACCTGCAGGCCTGTTCCAACAGACTCAATGCCAGAATCAGGGCCTTGTGTCTCCCTGCAGTTTCCTGGCCTTGCAAACACATTCTAGGTGAGAGCAGTCCTGCCCATGGGGAAGCAGGCTGCGGGAGTGTGTCTGAGGGGGCCAGGTGTCATGCTGGGGTCACCTGGTCGAGGGCACCTTGCACTCCAATGGACCCCAGGCAAGGAGTTGCAGGCCACCACCTTGCTTCTGAAATCCCAAATGGGGAGCAAAGCTCGCTCTGTCAGAGGGAAGAAAACAGCAACAGGATGGATTTTCAAGCAGTTGCTAGGCTGTACTGCGTTAGGGCTCCAAGGAAGGAAAATGCGAATTTTAGCCCCTACGACTGGTATCCAGGTGGGCTCCCAGGATGATTTCCCCGCAGGATCCAAGAACGTTCCAGACAGACCTGGGCTCACTAGCTCCCTCCTGCAGAGGAAACATGAAGAACAGCTGTTTGGAGGTTGCTTTGACTTCCCCGGGGAGGGTAGGATCCCTCCCTGGTGCAGGGCCTCAGGGGCCATTGCCGCTGAGAAATGCCCTCTAAGCCAGACCTTTCAGCCTTGTATGACTCAGCACGGAGGAGACTGGAAAAGCTCTCTTCCTTGGAGGAAGGAAAGGCAGCCCCAGAGAGTGTGTTTTCACACCTGTATCTTGCAGCAAGTGTTTGGCGTCTCAGACGTCAGACCTCCAGGCCTGCTCCAACGGCCTCAGTTCCAGAGTCAGGGCCGTGTGTCTCCCTGCATTTTCTGAGCCTTGGGAACACATTCCTAGGTCAGAACAGTCCTGCCCATGGGGAAGGAGGCTGCGCGGAGTGTGTCTGAGGGGGTCGGGTGCCATGCTGGGGTCCAATAGACCCGGTACCTCCAATAGACCCCAGGACAACAGCGGTGGGGCTCCCCCTGGCTTCCGAAATGCCAAAGCGAGAAGCAAAGCTAGCTCTATCAGAAGGAAGAAAAAGAGCAATCGGATGGATGTTCAGGCTGTTGCTGGGCCGCACCACTTCAGGGTCCCCCCGAGAGGAACAGGCGCCCTGTGGCCCTAGGTCCGATATGCAGGTTAACACACAGGGTGTGTCCCCATAGGAGCCAAGAATTTTCCTGACAGACCTAGGCTCACTAGAGCTCTCCTACAGGGCAAAAGGGTAGAACAGACTGTGGATGTGACTCTGCCTTTCCAGCGAGCATGGGCCCTCCTACGCCCCGGGCTCCAGGGAAAATTGTCCCTGAAAAATGACCTCCAAGAAGCGCTTTTCCAGCAGGCTGGGATGCAGAGTTCACAGGATGCGGGAAAGTGATCGTCCTTCAGGGGAAGAAAGAGGCAGCCACCCAGTGTGTGTTTGCAAGCCTGTATTTTGGAAGAAACTGGTTAGCTTCTTCAAGGGGAGACCTCCAGGTCTGCTCAGAGGACCGAAATTCCAGAGGCAGCACCATGCATCTCCCCTGTCCTTTCTGAGCCTTGGAAAGACATTCCCTAGCTTATAGCGGTATTGCTCATGAAGAAGCAGGATGCAGGAATTGTGTCAGACATGACTGGGTGCCTTCCTGGGTTCAGCTCCGTGAGGGGCCTTTCCACTCAAAGTAGGTCCCATGCCTCCTTGGGGAGGAAGTGGGGCCCGCTTGCCTCCAAATTGCCAAAAGGCTGGAACAAAGCTAGTTCTATCAGAGGTAAGAAAAGAGCAATTGGATGGATGTGGAAGCTGTTGCTGGGCCGCACTGCTTCAGGCCCCCCACCCCTCTGCCCCCGAGAGAAACAGGCGCCCTGTGGCCCCTAGGTCCTGGATGCAGTTTCACACATAGAATGTGTCCATAGGAGCCAAGAATTTTCCTGACAGACCTAGGCTCACTAGAGCTCTCCTACAGAGCAAAGGGGATGGGACAGATGTGTGGCTTGTGGCTCTGCTTTTCCCTGGGAGTGTGGAGCCGCCCCTATGGCCCCGGGCTCCAGGGGAAATTGCCCTGAATAATGACCTCCAAGAAGCGCTTTTCCAACTGGCTGAGACGTGGAGTTCTCAGGATGCAGGGAAAGCGAGTGTCCTTCGGGGAAGCAAAGGCAGTCACCTGTTATCATGACTTACTAGAATAGTAGGTACCTTCTCCGGTTGGGCAGAGGCCTTCCCTACCTGATCTGAAAAAGAAAACGAAGTAGCTCGCTGATTTGAGAAATAATTCCCAGACTTGGGTTTCCAACCATATAGAATCCGACAATGGCCTGTCTT
>NW_017207519.1:0-4379 GCF_001704415.2 Capra hircus | reverse complement strand
CAGGTTTCCCTGGAATGGACTGAGACATCTGGGGGACTCTGGGAATGTGGCACGACCCTGGAGTTCCTCTCGCCTTTCTGTGCAGAGCGCCTCCTCTTGAGATGCGACGGGAACGCCGGGAATTCTTTCCTACCACGCAGGGAAAGGATCCCTCCTCTCGAGCTAGGAAGTCGGAAACGGGCTCCTCTGGATGTGGGCGGGACTCTCGTGCTTCCTCTCGAGTGGAGACGGTTATGTCGGGGAACTTCTTAGGTTGCAACAAGGGTGTGAAGGACGCTTTCGAAGTTCCAGAGGTTAAGATGTGATTAGCCTCGAGACGCCTCAGCGGAAATGGGCCTCATCTCGCCGGAGGGGAGAACCTCCTGGATTTTCTCGAGTTGCGGCAGGTGCTCTCGACTTAGGTCGGGGACCTCAGAGACCCGCTCTGGTGGCCTCAGAAAAGGCCAGTCCAATGCGAGTTGCTCGGGGGCCTCTCGGTATTCCTCTCCCCGTCGATGGCGGGGCCTAAGACCTTGTGTGGAGTCGGTGCCGGAACCTTAAGATTCCTCTCCCGTGCTGACATGGATCTTGGGTACTTCTGGAGTCTCCCCAGGGGAGTCAGTACTCGTCTCCATTGGGGGCATGCAGGGGCCATTTCCTCCCGAGCTGTAGCGGCAGTGTCACGTTTCCCTTCGCGTGGATCAAGGGATCTGTGGCTTTCCCTCGAAGCCTTCCCTCGAGGCTTTCCCACGAGGCTTTCCCACTGGTCTGTCCCACGTGCCACCGTTGTGTGAGTCGATCCTCGGCTTGAAAGTCGAGGCAGTGCAGGGAAAACAGGTTTCCCTGGAATGGACGGAGATATCTGGGGGACTCTGGGAATGGTGACACGACCCTGGAATTCCTCTCGAATTTCCAGTGGAGAGCGCCTCCTCTTGAGATGCGACGGGAACGCCGGGAATTCTGTCCCGACCACGCAGGGAAAGGATCCCTCCTCTCGAGCTATGAGGCGGAAACGGGGCTCCTCTGGATGTCGGCGGGGTTCTCGTGCTTTCTCTCGAGTGGAGACGAGTATGTCGGGGAACTTCTTGAGGTGCAGCAAGGGTGTGAAGGACCCTCTGGAAGTTCCAGAGGTTAGGTGTGATTAGCCTCGAGATGCCTCAACGGAAATGGGCATCATCTCGCCTGGACGGGAGAACCTCCTGGATTCTCTCGAGTTGCGGCAGGTGCTTTCGAGTTACGACGGGGACCTCAGGGACCCGGTCTGGTGGCCTCAGGAAAGGCCTGTCCCCATGCGAGTTGCTCGGGGTGTCTCCGGATATTCTCCCATCGATGACGGGGGCACAAGACCATGTGTGGGTGTCGGTGCCGGAACCTGAGGATTCCTCTCCAGTGCTGACATGGATCTTGGGGTACTTCTGGAGTCTCCCCAGGGGAGTCAGTCCTCCTCTCGAGTGGGGCATGCACGTGCGCTTTCCTCCCGAGCTGTAGAAGCAGTGTCACGCTTCCCTTCGCGTGGATCAAGGGAATCTGTGGCTTTCCCTCGAGGCTTTCCCACGAGGCTTTCCCACAGGGCTGTCCCACGTGCCACCGTGGTGTGAGTCGAACCTCGCTTGAAAGTCGAGGCAGTGCAGGGAGAACAGGTTTCCCTGGAATGGACTGAGACATCCGGGGGACTCTGGGAATGGGGCACTACCAAGGAGTTCCTCTCGACTTTCCTGTGGAGAGCGCATCCTCTTGAGATGCGACGGGAAGGCCGGAAATTCTTTCCCGACCATGCAGGGAAAGGATCCCTTCTCTCGAGCTAGGAGGCGGAAACCGGACTCCACTGGATGTGGGTGGGACTCTCGTGCTTCCTCTCGAGTGGAGACGGGTATGTCGGGGAACTTCTTGAGTTGCAGCAAGGGTGTGAAGGAACCTATAGAAGTTCCAGAGGTTAGGTGTGATTAGCCTCCAGACGCCTCAGCGGAAATGGCCTCATCTCGCCTGGAGGGGAGAACCTCCTGGATTTTCTCGAGTTGCGGCAGGTGCTCTCGACTTATGACGGGGACCTCAGTGACCCGCTCTGGTCGCCTCAGTAAAGGCCAGTCCCCATGCAAGGTGCTCGGGGCCTCTCGGGATTCCTCTCCGTCGATGCCGGGGCCTAAGACCTTGTGTGGAGTCGGTGCCGGAACCTGAGGATTCCTCTCCAGTGCTGACATGGATCTTGGGGTACTTCTGGAGTCTGCCCAAGGGAGTCAGTCCTCGTCTCGACTGGGGCATGCACGTGCGCTTTCCTCCCGAGCTGTAGCAGCAGTGTCACTCTTCCCTTCGCATGGATCAAAGGATCTGTGGCTTTCCCTCGAGACTTTCCCACGAGGCTTTTCCATGAGTCTTTCCCACAGGGCTGTCCCACGTGACACCGTGGTGTGAGTCGATCCTCGGCTTGAAAGTCGAGGCAGTGCACGGAAAAAAGTTTTCCATGGAATGGACTGAGACATCTGGGGGACTCTGGGAATGTGGCACGACCCTGGAGTTCTCTCGCCTTTCCTGTGGAGAGCGCCTCCTCTTGAGTTGCGACAGGAACACCGGGAATTCTTTCCCGACCACGCAGGGAAAGGATCCCTCCTCTCGAGCTAGGAGGCGCAAACGGGGCTCCTCTGGATGTGGGCGGGACTCTCGTGCTTCCTCTCGAGTGGATATGGCTATGTCAGGGAACTTCTTGAGTTGCAGCAAGGGTGTGAAGAACTCTTTGGAAGTTCCAGAGGTTTAGGTGTGATTAGCCTCGAGACGCCTCAGCGGAAATGGGCCTCATCTCGCCTGTAGGGGAGAACCTCCTGGATTTTTTCGAGTTGGGACAGGTGATATCGACTTAAGACGGGGACCTGAGGGACCCGCTCTGGTGGCCTCAAGAAAGGCCATTCCCCATGCGAGTTGCTCGGGGGCCTCTCAGGATTCCTCTCCCGTCGATGCCGGGCCTAAGACCTTGTGTGGATTCGGTGCCGGAACCTGAGGATTCCTCTCCAGTGCTGACATGGATCTTGGCATCCTTAAAGGCGAGATGAGCCCCATTTCCGCTGAGGCGTCTGGAGGCTAATCACACCTAACCTCTGGAACTTCCAAAGGGTCCTTCACACCCTTGCTGCAACTCAAGGAGTTCTCTGACATACCCCGTCTCTCGAGAGTATCAAGATCTTCCCGCCCACTTTCAGAGGAGCACTGTTTCCACCTCATAGCTCGAGAGGAAGGATCCTTTCCCTGCGTGGTCTGGAAAGCATTCCGGCGTTCCAGTCGCATCTCAAGAGGAGGCCCTCTCCACAGGAAAGGCTAGAGAAACTCCAGGGTCGTTCCACCATTCCCAGAGTCCCCCAGATGTCTCTGTCAATTCCAGGGAAACCTGTTTTCCCTGCACTGCCTCGACTTTGAAGCTCGACTCACACACCGGTGGCACGTGGGACAGCCCTGAGGAAAATCCTCGTGGGAAAGCCTCATTGGAAAGCCTCGAGGGAAAGCCACAGATCCCTTGATACAAGCGAAGGGAAGCATGACACGCTGCTACAGCTCGAGAGGAAAGCGCACGTGCAGGCCCCGACTCGAGACGAGGACTGACTCCCCTGGGGAGACTCAGAAGTACCCAAGATCCAAGTCAGCACTGGAGAAGAATTCTCAGGTTCCGGCACGCGGACCCACACAAGGTCTTATGCCAGCGTGACACTGCTGCTACAGCTCGAGAGGAAAGCTCACGTGCAGGCCCCCACTCGAGACGAGGACTGACTCCCCTGGGGAGACTCAGAAGTACCCCAAGATTCATGTCAGCACTGGAGAGGAATCCTAAGGTTCCGGCACCTACTCCACACAGGTCTTAGGCCCCGACTTCGACGAGGAGAGGAATCCCGAGAGGCCCCCGAGCAAGTCCCATGCGGGACTGGCCTTTCCTGAGGCCACCAGAGTGGGTCCCTGAGGTCCCGTCGGAAGTCGAAGAGCACCTGCCGCAACTCGAGAAAAAACGCAGGAGGTTTCAACCCTTCAGGCGAGATGAGGCCCATTTCCGCTGAGGCGTCTGGATGCTAATCACATCTAACATCTGGAACTTCCAAATGGTCCTTCACACCCTTGCTGCAACTCAAGAAGTTCCCCGACATACCCGCTCCACTCGAGAGGAAACACGAGAGTCCCGCCACATCCAGAGGAGACCCGTTTCCGACTCCTAGCTCGAGAGGAGGGATCCTTTCCCTGCGTGGTGGGAAAATTTCCCCGCGTTCCCGTCACAACTCAAGAGGAGGCGCTCTCCACAGGAAAGGCGAGAGGAACTCCAGGGTCGTGCCACCATTCCAGCGTCCCCCAGATGTTCACTCCATTCCAGGGAAACCTGTTTTCCCTGCACTGCCTCGACTTTGAAGCCGAGGATCCACTCACACCACGGT
>NW_017207518.1:0-4380 GCF_001704415.2 Capra hircus | reverse complement strand
GGCGTGAAAGCCGAGGCAGTGGCAGGGAAAAACAGGTTCCTGTGGAACGGACTGACACATCTGGGGGAGTCTTGGAATGGTGGCACGACCCTGCAGTTCCTCTCCCCTTTCCCTTTGGAGAGCGCCACCTTTGAGATGCGATGGGAATGCCGGGAATTCTTTTCCGAACAAGCAGGGAGAGGATCCCTCATCTCGAGGTACGAGCCGGAAACGGAGCTCCTCAGGATGTGGCCGGGACCTCGTGCTTCCTCTTGAGTGGAGACGGGTGTGTCGGGGGAACTTCTTGAGTTGCAGCTTGACTGTGAAAGACTCTTTGGAAGTTCCAGAGGTCAAGGTGATTGCCTCGAGACACTCAGTGGAAACTGGCCTCTCGGCTGCAGGGGAGAACCTCCTGTATTTTACCGAGTTTCGGCAGGTGCTCTCGACTTACGACGGGAACTTCAGGGACCCGGTCTGTTGGCCTCAGGAAAGGCCAGTCCCCATGCGAGTTGCTTGGGGGCCTCTCAGGATTCCTCTCCCGTCGATGCCGGGGCCTAAGATCTTGTGTGGAGTCGGTGCCGGAACCTGAGGATTCCTCTCCAGTGCTGACAGGGATCTTGGGGTACTTCTGGAGTCTCCCCAGGAAAGTCATTCTGCATCTCGAGTGGGGGCATGCACATGCGATTTCCTCCCGAGCTGTAGCAGCAGTGTCACGCTTCCCTTCGCGTGGATCAAGGGATCTGTGGCTTTCCCTCGAGGGTTTCCCACAGGGCTGTCCAACGTGCCACCGTGGTGTGAGTCGATCCTCAGGCTTGAAAGTCGAGACAGTGCAGGGAAAACAGGTTTCCCTGGAATGGACTGAGACATCTGGGGGACTCTGGGAATGGTGGCACGACCCTGGAGTTCCTCTCGCCTTTCCTGTGGAGAGCGCCTCCTCTTGAGATGCGACCGGAACGCCAGGAATTCTTTCTCCGACCACGCAGGGAAAGGATCCGCCTCTCGAGCTACGGGGCGGAAACGGGGCTCCTCTGGATGTTGGCGGGGTTCTCGAGCTTCCTCTTGAGTGGAGACGGGTATGTCGGGGAACTTCTTGAGTTGCAGCAAGGGTGTGAAGGACCCTTTGAAGTTCGAGACGTTCGATGTGATTAGCCTCGAGACGTCTCAGCGGAAATGGGCCTCATCTCGCCTGGAGGGGAGAACCTCCTGGACTTTGTCGAGTTGCCGCAGTTGCTCTTTACTTACGACGGGGACCTCAGGGACCCGCTCTGGTGCCTCAGGAAAGGCCAGTCCCCATGCGAGTTGCTCGGGGGGCCTCTCGGGATTCCTCTCCCGTCGATGCCGGGGCCTAAGATCTTGTGTGGAGTTCGGTGCCGGAACCTGAGCATTCCTCTCCAGTGCTGACATGGATCTTGGAGTATTTCTGGAGTCTTCCCAGGGGAGTCAGTCCTCGTCTCGAGTGGGGTCATGCACCTGCCCTTTCCTCCCGAGCTGTAGCAGCAGTGTCCCGCTTCCCTTCGCGTGGATCAAGGGATCTGTGGCTTTCCTTCGAGGCTTTCCCACGAGGCTTTCCCACGAGGCTTTCCCACAGGGCTGTCCCACGTGCCACCGTGGTGTGAGTCGATCCTCGGCTTGAACGTCGAGGCAGTGCAGGGAAAACAGGTTTCCCTGGAATGGACTGAGATATCTGGGGGACTCTGGGAATGGTGGCACGACCCTGGAGTTCCTCTCGCCTTTCCTGTGGAGAGCGCCTCCTCTTGAGATGCGACGGGAACGCCGGGAATTCTTTCCCGACTACGCAGGGAAAGGATCCCTCCTCTCGAGCTAGGCAGCGCAAACGGGGGCTCCTCTGGATGTTGGCGGGACTCTCATGCTTCCTCTCGAGTGGAGACGGGTATGTCGGGGAACTTCTTGAGTTGCAGCAAGGGTGTGAAGGACCCTTAGGAAGTTCCCGAGGTTAGGTGTGATTAGCCTCGAAACGCCTCGAGCGGAAATGGGCCTCATCTCGCCTGGAGGGGAGAACCTCCTGGATTTTCTCAAGTTGTGGCAGGTGCTCTCGACTTACGACGGGGACCTCAGGGACCCGCTCTGGTGGCCTCAGGAAAGCCAGTCCCCATGCGAGTTGCTCGGGGGCCTCTCGGGATTCCTCTCCCGTCGATGCCGGTGCCTAAGACCTTGTGTGGAGTGGTGCTGGAACCTGAGGATTCCTCTCCAGTGCCGACATGGATCTTGGGGTTCTTCTGGAGTCTCCCCAGGGGAGTCAGTCCTCGTCTCGAGTGGGGGCATGCAACTGCGCTTTCCTCCCGAGCTGTAGCAGCAGTGTCGCTCTTCCCTTCGAGTGGATCAGGGGATCTGTGGCTTTCGCTCGAGACTTTCCCACGAGTCTTTCCCACGAGGCTTTCCCACGAGGCTTTCCCACGAGGCTTTCCCACAGGGCTGGCCCACGTGCCACCGTGGTGTGAGTCGATCCTCGGCTTGAAAGTCGAGGCAGTGCAGGGAAAACAGGTTTCCCTGGAATGGATCTGAGACATCTGGGGGACTCTGGGAATGGAGGCACGACCCTGGAGTTCCTCTCGCCTTTCCTGTGGAGAGCGCCTCCTCTTGAGATGCGACGGGAAGGCCAGGAATTCTTTCCCGATCACGCAGGGAAAGGATTCCTCCTCTCGAGCTAGGAGGCGGAAACGGGGCTCCTCTGGATGTGGGCGGGACTCTCGTGCTTCCTCTCGAGTGGAGACGGGTATGTCAGGGAACTTCTTGAGTTGCAGCATGGGTGTGAAGGACCCTTTCGAAGTTCCAGAGGTTAGGTGTGATTAGCCTCGAGACGCCTCAGCACAAATGGGCCTCATATCGCCTGGAGGGGGAATCTCCTGGATTTTCTCGAGTTGGGGAAGGTGCTCTCGACTTACGACGGGGAACTCAGGGACCCGCTCTGTTTTCCTCAGGAAAGGCCAGTCCCCATGCGAGTTGCTCGGGGCCTCTCGGGATTCCGCTCCCGTCGATGCCGGGGCCTAAGATCTTGTGTGGATTCGGTGCCGGAACCTGAGCATTCCTCTCCAGTGCTGACATGGATCTTGGGGTATTTCTGGAGACTCCTCAGTGGAGTCAGACCTTGTCTCGAGTGGGGGCATGCACGTGCACTTTCCTCCGAGCTGTAGCAGCAGTGTCACGCTTCCCTTCTCGTGGATCAAGGGATCAGTGGCTTTCCCTCGAGGCTTTCCCACGAGGCTTTCCCACGAGTCTTTACCCACAGGGCTGTCCCACGTGCCACCGTGGTGTGAGTCGATCCTCGGCTTGGAAAGTCGAGGCAGTGCAGGGAAAACAGGTTTCCCTGGAATGGACTGAGACATCTTGGGGACTCTGGGAATGTGGCACGACCCTGGAGTTCCTCTCGCCTTTCCTGTGGAGAGTGCCTCCTCTTGAGATGCGACGGGAACGCCTGGAATTCTTTCCCGAACACGCAGGGAAAGGATCCCTCCTCTCGAGCTAGGAGGCGGAAACGGGGCTCCTCTGGATGTGGGCGGGACTCTCGTGCTTCCTCTCCTAGTGGAGACGGGTAGGTCGGGGAACTTCTTGAGTTGCAGCAAGGGTGTGAAGGACCCTTTGGAAGTTCCAGGGGTTAGATGTGTAATTAGCCTCGAGACGCCATTCAGCGGAAATGGGCCTCATCTGGCCTAGAGGGGAGAACCTCCTGGATTTTCTCGAGTTGCAGCAGGTGCTCTCGACTTACGACGGGGACCTCAGGAACCCGCTCTGTTGGCCTCAGGAAAGGCCAGTCCCCATGCGAGTTGCTTGGGGGCCTCTCGGGATTCCTCTCCCATCGATGCCGGGGCCTAAGATCTTGTGTGGAGTCGGTGCCGGAACCTGAGGATTCCTCTCCAGTGCTGACATGGATTTTGGGGTACTTCTGGAGTCTCCCCAGGAAAGTCATTCTGCATCTCGAGTGGGGGCATGCACATGCGATTCCTCCCGAGCTGTAGCAGCAGTGTCACGCTTCCCTTCGCGTGGATCAAGGGATCTGTGGCTTTCGCTCGATGCTTTCGCCTCTAAGCGTTTCCCACAGGGCTGTCCACGTGCCACCGTGGTGTGAGTCGATCCTCGCTTGAAAGTCGAGGCAGTGCAGGGAAAACAGGTTTCCCTGGAATGGACTGAGACATCTGGGGGACTCTGGGAATGGTGGCACGACCCTGGATTTCCTCTCGCCTTTCCTGTGGAGAGTGCCTCCTCTTGAGATGGCGACGGGAACGCCGGGAATTCTTTCCCGACCACGCAGGGAAAGGATCCCTCCTCTCGAGCTAGGACGCGGCAAACGGGGCTCCTCTGGATGTGGGCGGGACTCTCGTGCTTCCTCTCGAGTGGAGACGGGTATGTCGGGGAACTTCTTGAGTTGCAGCAAGGGTGTGAAGG
>NW_017207517.1:0-4381 GCF_001704415.2 Capra hircus | reverse complement strand
GGGCCTAAGATCTTGTGTGGAGTCGGTGCCGGAACCTGAGGATTCCTCTCCAGTGCTGACATGGATCTTGGGGTACTTCTGGAGTCTCCCAGGGGAGTCAGTCCTCCTTCGAGTGGGGATGCACGTGCGCTTTCCTCCCGGGCTGTAGCAGCAGTCCACGCTTCCCTTCGCGCAAGGGATCTGTGGCTTTCCTCGAGGCTTCCCACAGGCTTTCCCACGAGGCTTTCCACAGGGCTGTCCCACGTGCCACCGTGTGCGAGAGGCTTGAAAGTCGAGGCAGGCAGGGAAACAGGTTTCCCTGGAATGGACTGAGACATCTGGGGGACTCTGGGAATGGTGGCACGACCCTGGAGTTCCTCTCGCCTTTCCCTTGGATTGCGCCTCCGATTGAAATGCGACGGGAACGCCGGAAATTCTTTCCCGACCACGCAGGGAAAGATCCCTCCTCTCGAGCTAGGAGGCGGAAACGGGCTCCTCTGGATGTGGGCGGGACTCTCGTGCTTCCTCTCGAGTGGAGACGGGTATGTCGGGGAACTTCTTGAGTTGCAGCAAGGGTGTGAAGGACCCGTTGGAAGTTCCAGAGGTTAGGTGTGATTAGTCTCGAGACGCCTCAGCGGAAATGGGCCTCATCTAGCCTGGAGGGTAGAACCTCCTGGATTTTCTCGAGTTGGGCAGGTGCTCTCGACTTACGTCGGGGACCTCAGGGACCCGCTCTGGTGGCCTCAGGAAAGGCCAGTCCACATGCGAGTTGCTCGGGGCCTCTCGGGATTCCTCTCCCGTCGATGCCGGGGCCTAAGACCTAGTGTGAAGTCGGTTCCGGAACCTGAGGATTCCTCTCCAGTGCTGACATGGATCTTGGGTACTTCTGGAGTCACCCAGGGGAGTCAGTCCTCGTCTCGAGAGGGGTATGCACGTGCGCTTTCCTCCTAGCTGTGGCAGCTGTTTGGCACTTCCCTTCGCGTGGATCAAGGGATCTGTGGCTTTCCATTGAGGCTTTCCCAGGAGGCTTTCCCACGAGGCTTTCCCACGAGGCTATCCCTCGAGGCTTTCCCACAGGGCTGTCCACGTACCACCATGGTGTGAGTTGATCCTCGGCTTGAAAGTCGAGGCAGTGCAGGGAAAACAGGATTTCCTGGAATTGACTGAGACATCTGGGGGACTCTGGGAATGGTGGCATGACAGGGAGTTCCTCTCGCCTTTCCTGTGGAGAGTGACCCGAGAATTCTTTCGTTATCACGCTGGGAAAGGATCCCTCCTCTCGAGCTATGAGACGGAAACGGGGCTCCTCTGGATGTGGGCGGGACTCTCGTGCCTCCTCTCGAGTGGAGACGGGTATGTGGGGGAACTTCTTGAGTTGCAGCAAGGGTGTGAAGGACTCTTTGGAAATTCCAGAGCTTAAGTGTGATTAGCCTCGAGACGCCCCAGCGGAAATCGGCCCATCTCTCCTGGAAGGGACAACCACCTGGATTTTCTCAAGTTGCGCAGGTGCTCTCGACCTATGACGGGGACCTCAGGGAACCGCTCTGTTGGCCTGAGGAAATGCCAGTACCCATGCGAGTTGCACGGTGGCTCTCAGGATTCCTCTCCCGTCGATGCGGGTCCTAAGACCTTGTTTGGAGTCGGTGCCAGAACCAGAGGATTCCTCTCCAGTGCTGATATGGATCTTGGGGTACTTCTGGAGTCTCCCCACGGGAGTCAGTCCTCGTCTCGAGTGGGGGCATGCACGTGTGCTTTCCTCCCGAGCTGTAGCAGCAGTGTCACTCTTCCCTTCGCCTGGTTCAAGGGATCTGTGGCTTTCCCTCGAGGCTTTCCCATGAGACTTTCCCACGAGGCTTTCCACAGGGCTGTCCCACGTGCCACCGTGGTGAAAGTCGACCCTGGGCTTGAAAGTCGAGGCAGTGCAGGGAAAACAGGTTTCCCTGGAATGGACTGAGACATCTGGGGGACTCTGGGAATGGTGTCACGACCCTGAACTCGTGGAAAGACTTGTGGGAAAGCCTCGTGGGAAAGCCACAGATCCCTTGATCCACGCCAAGGAAAGCGTGACACTGCTGTTACAGCTCGGGAGGAAAGAGCACGTGCATGCCCCCACTCGAGACGAGGACTGACTCCCCTGGGGAGACTCCAGAAGTACCCCAAGTTCCATGTCAGCACTGGAGAGTAATCCTCAGGTTCCACCGAATCCACACAAGCTCTTAATCCACAGCATCTACAGGAGAGGAATCCCGAGATGCCCCGAGCAACTCGCATGGGGACTGGCCTTTCCTGAGGCCACCAGAGCGAGTCCATGAGGTCCACGTCGTAAGTCAAGAGCACATGCCGCAACGCGAGAAAATCCAGGAGGTTCTCCCCTGCAGGGAGATGAGGGCCCATTCGTGCTGAGGCGTCTCGAGGCTAATCAGAGCTAACCCTCTGGAACATCCAAAGGGTCGTTCACACCCTTGCTGCAACCCAAGAAGTTCCCCTGCATACCCGTCTCCACTCGAGAGGAAGCACGGAGTCCCGCCCACATCGCGAGAAGCCGCGTTTCGCCTCCTAGCTCGAGAGGAGGGATCCTTTCCCTGCGTGTTCGGGAAAAGAATTCCCGGCGTTCCCGTCGCATCTCAACAGGAGGCCCTCTCCACAGGAAAGACGAGAGAACTCCAGGGTCGTGCCACCATTCCCAGAGTCCCCCAGATGTCTCAGTCCATTCCAGGGAAACCTGTTTTCCTGCACTGCCTCGACTTTCAAGCCGAGGATCCACTCACACCACGGTGGCACGTGGGACAGCCCTGTGGGAAAGCCTCCTGAAAAGCCTCGTGGGAAAAGCCTCGAGGGAAAGCCACAGATCCCTTGATCCACGCGAAGGGAAGCGTGACACTGCTCCTACAGCTCGGGAGGAAAGCACACGTGCATGCCCCCATTCAAGACGAGAACTGACTCCCCTGGGGAGACTCCAGAAGTACCCCAAGATCCATGTCAGCACTGGAGAGGAATCCTCAGGTTTCAGGACCGACTCCACACAAGGTCTTAGTCCACAGCATCGACAGGAGAGGAATCCCGAGAGGCCCCGAGCAACTCGCATGGGGCCTGGCCTTTCCTGAGGCCACCAGAGCGGTCCTGAGGTCCCGGTCGTAAGTCGAGAGCACCTGCCGCAACTCGAGAAAATCCAGGAGGTTCTCCCCTCCAGGCGAGATGAGGCCCATTTCCGTGGAGGTGTCTCGAGCCTAATCACACCTAACTCTGGAACTTCCAACGGGTCCTTCACACCCTTGCTGCAACTCAAGAAATTCCCGACATATCCGTCTCCACTCGAGAGGAAGCACGAGAGTCCCCCCCCATCCAGAGGAGCCCCGATTCTGCCTCCTACCTCGAGAGGAGGGATCCTTTCCCTGCGTGGTCCGGAAAGAATTCCCGGCGTTCCCGTCGCATCTCAAGAGGAGGCGCTCTCACCGGAAAGGCGAAGGATCTCAGGGTCGTGTCACCATTCCCAGAGCCCAAAGATGTCTCAGTCCATTCCAGGAAATCATGTTTTCCCTGCACTGCCTCGACTTTCAAGCCGATGATCGACACCACGGTGGCACGTGGGACAGCCCTGTGGGTAAGCCTCGTGGGAAAGCCTCGAGGGAAAGCCACAGATCCCTTGATCCACGCGAAGTAAAGCGTGACACGGCTGCTACAGCTCGGGAGGAAAGCGCAGGTGCATGCCCCACTCTAGACGAGGACTGACTCCCCTGGGGAGACCCAGAAGAACCCCAAGATCTATGTCAGCACTGGAGAGGAATCCTAAGTTCCCGGCCCCGAATCCACACAAGGTCTTAGGCCCCGGCATCGACGGGAGAGAATCCCGAGAGGCCCCCGAGCAACTCGCATGGGGACTGGCCTTTCCTGAGGCCACCAGAGCGAGTCCCTGAGCTCCCGTCGTAAGTCGAGAGCACCTGCTGCAACTCGAGAAAATCCAGGAGGTTCTCCCTCTAGGCGAGATGAGGCCAATTTCCGCTGAGGCGTCTCACGGCTTATTACAGCTAACATCTCGAACTTCAAAAGGGTCCTTCACTCCCTTGCTGCAACTCAAGAAGTTCCCCAACATTCCCGTATCCACTCGAGAGGAAGCACGAGAGTCCCCCACATCCAGAGGAGCCCCGTTTCGCCCCTAGCTCGAGAGGTGGGATCCTTTCACTGCGTGGTCTGGAAAGAATTCCCGGCGTTACCGTCGCATCTCAAGAGGAGCGCTCTCCACAAGAAAGGCGAGAGGAACTCCAGGGTCGTGCCACCATTCCCAGAGTCCCCCAGATGTCTCAGTCCATTCCTGGGCAACCTGTTTCTCCTGCACTGCCTCGACCTTCAAGATTGAGGATTCGACTCACACCACGGTGTCACGTGGACAACCCTGTGGGAAAGC
>NW_017207516.1:0-4382 GCF_001704415.2 Capra hircus | reverse complement strand
GGGACGCCTCAAGGAAATGGGGCCTCATCTCCCCTGGAGGGAGAACCTCCTGCATTTTCTCGAGTTGGTGCAGGTGTTCTCTCATTACGACGGGACCTCAGGGACCCGCTCTGGTGGCCTCAGGAAAGGCCAGTCCCCATGCGAGTTGCTCGGGGGCCTCTCGGGATTGCTCTCCCGTCGATGCCGGGGCCTAAGACCTTGTGTGGAGTCGGTGCCGGAATCTGAGGATTCCTCTCCAATGCTGACATGGATTTGGGGTACTTCTGGAGTCTCCCAGGGGAGTCAGTCCTCGTCTCGAGTGGAGCATGCACGTGCGCTTTCCTCCCAAGCTGTAGCAGCAGTGTCGTGCTTCCCTTCGCGTGGATCAAGGGATCAGGGGCTTTCCCTCGAGCTTCCCCACGAGGCTTTCCCACGAGCGCTTTCCCACAAGGCTGTCCCACGTGTCACCGTGGTGTGAGTCGATCCTCGGCTTGAAAGTGGAGGCAGTGGTGGGAAATCAGGTTTCCCAGGAATGGACTGAGACATCTGGGGACTCTGGGAATGGTGGCACGACCCTGAGTTCCTCTCGCCTTTCCTGTGGAGAGCGCCTCCTCTTGAGATGCGACGGAAATGCCGGAATTCTTTCCCGACCATGCAGGGAAAGGATCCCTCCTCTCGAGCTAGGAGGCGGAAACGGGGCTCCTCTGGATGTGGGCGGGACTCTCGTGCTTCCTCTCGAGTGGAGACGAGTATGTCGGGGAAACTTCTTGAGTTGCAGCAAGGGTGTGATGGACCCTTTGGAAGTTCCAGATGTTAGGTGTGCTTAGCCTCGAGACGCCTCAGCGGAAATGGGCCTCATCTCGCCAGGAGGGGAGAACCTCCTGGATTTTCTCGAGTTGCGGCAGGTGCTCTAGACTTACCACGGGAACATCAGGGACCTGTTCTGGTGGCCTCAGAAAAGGCCAGTACCCATGCGAGTTGCTTGGGGCCTCTCGGGATTCCTCTCCCGTCGATGCCGGGGCCTAAGACCTGGACTGGAGTCGGTACCGGAACCTGAGAATTCCTGTCCAGTGCTGACATGGATCTTGGGGTACTTCTGGTGTCTCCCCAGGGGAGTCAGTCCTCGTCTCGGGTGGGGGCATGCACGGGCGCTTTCCTCCCGAGCTGTAGCAGCAGTGTCACGCTTCCCTTCGCGTGGAACAAGGGATCTGTGGCATTCCCTCGAGGCTTTCCCACGAGGCTTTCACGAGGCTTTCCCACAGGGCTGTCCCACGTGCCACCGTGGTGTGTGTCTATCCTCGGCTCGAAAGTCAAAACAGTGCAGGGAAAACAGGTTTCCCTGGAATGGACTGAGACATCTGGCGGACTTTAGGAATGTGGCATGACCCTGGAGTTCCTCTCGCCTTTCCTGTGGAGAGCGCCTCCTCTTGAGATGCGACAGGAACGCCGGGAATTCTTTCCCGAGCACGCAGGGAAAGGATCCCTCCTCTTGAGCTAGGAGGTGGAAACGGCTCCTCTGGATGTGGTCGGGACTCTCGTGCTTCCTCTCGAGTGGAGATGGGTATGTCAGGGAACTCTTGAGTTGCAGCAAGGGTGTGAAGGACCCTTTGGAATTTCCAGATTTAGGTGTGATTAGCTTCGAGATGCCTCAGTGGAAATGGGCCTCATTTCGCCTGGAGGGTAGAACCTCCTGGATTTTCTCGAGTTGCGGCAGGTGCACTCGACTTACGACGGGGACCTCAGGGACACGCTCTGGTGGCCTCGGAAAGGCCATTTCCTTGCGAGTTACTCTGGGCCTCTCGGGATTCCTCTCCCGTGGATGCCCAGGCCAAAGACCTTGTGTGGAGTCGGTGCCAGAACCTGAGGATTCCTCTCCAGTCCTGACATGGATCTTGGGGTATTCTGGAGTCTCCCAGGGGAGTCAGTCCTCGTAATGAGTGGGGCATGCAAGTGCACTTTCCTCCGAGCTGCAGCAGCAGTGTTGAGCTTCCCTTCGCGAGGATCAAGGATCTGTGGCTTCCCTCGAGCTTTCCACGAGGCTTTCCCAGGAGGCTTTCCCACAGGGCTCTCCCACGTGTCACGGTGGTGTGAGTCGATGCTCGGCTTGAAAGTGGAGGCAGTGAAGGGAAAATAGGTTTCCCTGGAATGGACGGAGACATCTGGGGGACTCTGGGAATGGTGGCACGACCCTGGAGTTCCTCTCGCCTTTCCTGTGGAGAGCGCCTCCTCTTGAGATGCAACGGTAACGCAGGGAATTCTTTCCTGACCACGCATTGAAGGGATCCCTGCTCTCAAGCTATGAGGCGGAAACGGGGCTCCTCTGGATGTGGGCGGACTCTCTCGTTCTTCCTCTTGAGGGGAGACGGTTATGTCGGGAACTTCTTGAGTTGCAGCAAGTGTGTGAAGGACCCGTAGGAATTTCCAGAGGCCAGGTGTATTAGCCTCCAGACGCCTCAGCGGAAACGGGCCTCATCTGGCCTGGAGGGTAGAACCTCCAGGATTATCTCAAGTTGTGACAGGTGCTCTCGATTGACGACGGGGACCTCAGGGACCTGCTCTGGTGGCCTTAGGAAAGGACAGTCCCCAAGCGAGTTGCATGGGGGCCTCTCGGGATTCCTCTCCCGTCGATGCCGGGGCCTAAGATCTTGTGTGGAGTCCGTGCCGGAACCTGAGGATTCCTCTCCAGTGCTGACATGGAAATTGGGGTACTTCTGGAGTTTCCCCAGGGGAGTCATTCCTCGTCTCGAGTGGGGGCTTGCACGTGCGCTTTCCTCCCGATCTTTACAAGCAGTGTCAGGCTTCCGGTCGAGTGAATTCAGTGATCTGTGGCTTTCCCTCGAGGCTTTCCATGAGTTTTCCCACGAGGCTTTCCCACAGGGCTGTCCACGTGCCACGGTGTTCTGAGTCGATCCTCGGCTTGAGAGTCGAGGTAGTGCAGGGAAAATAGGTTTCCCTGGAATGTACTGAGACGTCTGGGGGACTCTGGAATGGTGGCACGACCCTGGAGTTCCTCTCGCCTTTCCTGTGGAGAGCGCCTCCTCTTGAGATGCGACGAGAACGCCGGGAATTCTTTCCCGACCACGCAGGGAAAGGATCCCTCCTCTAGAGCTAGGGGGCTGAAACGGGGCTCCTCTGGATGTGGGCGGGACTCACGTGCTTCCTCTCGAGTGGAGACGGGTATGTCGGGGTACTTCTTGAGTTGCAGCAAGGGTGTGAAGGACCATTTGGAAGTTCCAGAGGTTAGGTGTGATTAGCCTCGAGACGCCTCAGCGAAATGGGGCTCACCTCGCCTGGAGGGAAGAAACTCGTGGATTATCTCGAGTTGCGGCAGGTGCTCTCGACTTACGACAGGGACCTCAGGGACCCGTTCTGGTGGCCTCACGAAAGGCCAGTCCCCATGCGAGTTGCTCGGGGCATCTTGGGTTTCCTCTCCCGTCGAAGCCGGGGCCTAAGATCTTATGTGGAGTCTGTGGCAAAACCTGAGAATTACTCTCCATTGCTGACATGGATCTTGGGTACTTCTGAAGTCTACCCAGGGGAGTCAGTCCTCCTCTAAGTGGTGACATGCACGTGCGCTTTCCTCCCGAGCTGTAGCAGCAGTGTCACGCTTCCCTTCGCGTGGATCAAGGGATCTGTGGCTTTGCCTCGAGGCTTTCCCAGGAGGCTTTTCCACGATGCTTTCCACAGGGCTGTCCCACGTGCCACCGTGGTGTGTCGATCCTCGGCTTGAAAGTCGAGGCAGTGCAGGGAAAACAGGTTTCCCTGGAATGGACTGAGAAATCTGGGGGACTCTGGGAATGGCGAACGACCCTGGAGTTCCTCTCGCCTTTCCTGTGGAGAGTGCCTCCTCTAGAGATGCAACGGGAACGCCGGAAATTCGTTCCCCGACCCTGCAGGGAAAGGATCCCTCCTCTCGAGCTAGGAGCGGAAACGGGACTCCTCTGGATGTGGGCGGGTTCTCTCGTGCTTCCTCTCGAGTGGAGACGGGTATGTCGGGGAACATCTTGAGTTGCAGCAAGGGTGTGAACGACCGTTTGGAATTTTCAGAGGTTAGTGTGATTAGCCTCTAAACACCTCAGCAGAAATGGCCTCATCTCGCCTGGAGGGGAGAAACTCCTGGATTTTATTGACTTGTGGCAGGTGCTCTCGACTTACGACGGTACCTCAGGACCCACTCTGGTGCCTCACGAAAGGCCAGTCCCCAAGCGAATTGCTCGGGGGCCTCTCGGGTTTCTCTCTCCTCGATGCCGGTGCATAAGACCTTGTGTGGAGTCGGTGCCGGAACCTGAGGATTCCTCTCCAGTGCTGACATGGATCTTGGGTACTTTTGAGTCTCCCCAGGGAGTCAGTCCTCGCCTCGAGTGGGCATGCACGTGCGCTTTCCTCCCAGCTGTAGCAGCAGG
>NW_017207515.1:0-18179 GCF_001704415.2 Capra hircus | reverse complement strand
AGCGGATGCAAGGAATTCTTCAATATCCGCAAATCAATCAATGTAATTCACCACATTAACAAATTGAAAATAAAAACCATATGATTATCTCAATAGATGCAGAGAAGGCCTTTGACAAAATTCAACATCATTTATGATAAAAACTCTCCAGAAAGCAGGAATAGAGGAACATACCTCAACATAATAAAGCAATATATGACAAACCCACAGCAAACATTATCCTCAATGGTGAAAAATTGAAAGCATTCCCCTAAAGTCAGGAACAAGACAAGGGTGTCCTCTTCACCGCTACTATTCAACATAGTTCTGGAAGTTTTGGCCACAGCAATCAGAGCAGAAAAAGAAATAAAAGGAATCCAAATTGGAAAGAAGAAGTAAAACTCTCACTGTTTGCAGATGACATGATCCTCTACATGGAAAACCCTAAAGACTCCACCAGAAAATTACTAGAGCTAATCAATGAATATAGTAAAGTTGCAGGATATAAAATCAACACACAGAAATCCCTTGCATTCCTATACACGAATAATGAGAAAGTAGAAAAAGAAATTAAGGAAACAATTCCATTCACCATTGCAACGAAAAGAATAAAATACTTAGGAATATATCTACCTAAAGAAACTAAAGACCTATATATAGAAAACTATAAAACACTGATGAAAGAAATCAAAGAGGACACTAATAGATGGAGAAATATACCATGTTCATGATCGGAAGAATCAATATAGTGAAAATGATATACTACCCAAAGCAATTTACAAATTTAATGCAATCCCTGTCAAGCTACCAGCCACATTTTTCACAGAACTAGAACAAATAATTTCAAGATTTGTATGGAAAAACACAAAAAACCTCAAATAGCCAAAGCAATCTTGAGAAAGAAGAATGGAACTGGAGGAATCAACTTGCCTGACTTCAGGCTCTACTACAAAGCCACAGTCATCAAGACAGTATGGTACTGGCACAAAGACAGACATATAGATCAATGGAACAAAATAGAAAGCCCAGAGATAAATCCACACACATATGGACACCTTATCTTTGACAAAGGAGGCAAGAATATACAATGGAGTAAAGACAATCTCTTTAACAAGTGGTGCTGGGAAAACTGGTCAACCACTTGTAAAAGAATGAAACTAGATCACTTTCTAACACCGCACACAAAAATAAACTCAAAATGGATTAAAGATCTAAATGTAAGATCAGAAACTATAAAACTCCTAGAGGAGAACATAGGCAAAACACTCTCAGACATAAATCACAGCAGGATCCTCTATGATCCACCTCCCAGAATTCTGGAAATAAAAGCAAAAATAAACAAATGGGATCTAATTAAAATTAAAAGCTTCTGTACAACAAAGGAAAATATAAGCAAGGTGAAAAGACAGCCTTCTGAATGGGAGAAAATAATAACAAATGAAACAACTGACAAACAACTAATCTCAAAAATATACAAGCAACTTCTGCAGCTCAATTCCAGAAAAATAAACGACCCAATCAAAAAATGGGCCAAAGAACTAAATAGACATTTCTCCAAAGAAGACATACGGATGGCTAACAAACACATGAAAAGATGCTCAACATCACTCATTATTAGAGAAAATGCAAATCAAAACCACAATGAGGTACCACTTCACACCAGTCAGAATGGCTGCGATCCAAAAATCTGCAAGCAATAAATGCTGGAGAGGGTGTGGAGAAAAGGGAACCCTCCTACACTGTTGGTGGGAATGCAAACTAGTACAGCCACTATGGAGAACAGTGTGGAGATTCCTTAAAAAATTGCAAATAGAACTACCTTATGACCCAGCAATCCCACTCTGGGCATACACACGGAGGAAACAGAATTGAAAGAGACACATGTACCCCAATGTTCATCGCAGCACTGTTTTATAATAGCCAGGACATGGAAACAACCTAGATGTCCATCAGCAGATGAATGGATAAGAAAGCTGTGGTACATATACACAATGGAGTATTACTCAGCCGTTAAAAAGAATTCATTTGAATCAGTTCTGATGAGATGGATGAAACTGGAGCCAATTATACAGAGTGAAGTAAGCCAGAAAGAAAAACACCAATACAGTATACTAACACATATATATGGAATTTAGGGAAGATGGCAATGACGACCCTGTATGCAAGACAGGAAAAAAGACACAGATGTGTATAACGGACTTTTGGACTCAGAGGGAGAGGGAGAGGGTGGGATGATTTGGGAGAATGGGAATTCTAACTTGTATACTGTCATGTAAGAATTGAATCGCCAGTCCATGTCTGATGTAGGGTGCAGCTTGCTTGGGGCAGGTGCATGGGGATGACCCAGAGAGATGTTGTGGGGAGGGAGGTGGGAGGGGGGTTCATGTTTGGGAACGCATGTAAGAATTAAAGATTTTAAAATTTAAAAAAAAATAAAAAAATTAAAATTAAAAAAAAAATAAAGAAAAAAAAATTATGTTTTCAATAGAATCATTCAAATAATTCACATGAGTTAAAATTAAACTTGATATGATTTCCCATGGGAAAAAAGAATATGAAGTGAGCTACCATATACTAACTTCCACTGTATGATTATAAGGGATTTGATTTAGGTCATATCTGAATGGTCTAGTGGTTTTCCCTACTTTCTTTAATTTAAGTCTGAATTTGGCAATAAGCAGTTCATGATCTGAGCCACAGTCAACTCCCGGTCTTGTTTTTGCTGCCTGTATAGAGCTTCTCCATCTTTAGCTGCAAAGAATATAATCAGTCCGATTTCAGTGTTGACCATATGGTGATGTCCATGTGTAGAGGCTTCCCTTGTGTTGTTGGAAGAGGGTGTTTTCTATGGACCAGTGGCGTTCTGTTGGCAAAAGTCTATTAGCCTTTGCCATGCTTCATTCTAAATTCCAAAGCCAAATTTGCCTGTTTACCCCAGGTGTTTCTTGACTTCCTACTTTTGCATTCCAGTCCCCTATAATGAAAAGGACTTTTTTGGGTGTTAGTTCTCAAAGGTCTTGTAGGTCTTCATAGAACCTTTCAATTTCAGCTTCTTCAGCGTTACTGGTTGGGCATAGACTTGGATTACTGTGATATTGAATGGGCTGCCTTGGAAATGAACAGAGATCATTCTGTCATTTTTGAGATTGCATCCAAGTACTACATTTTGGACTCTCTTGTTGACCAAGATGGCTACTCCATTTCTTCTAAGGGATTCCTGCCCACAATAGTAGATATAATGGTCAACTGAATTAAATTCACCCATTACAATCCATGTTAGTTTGCTGATCCTAGAATGTTGGCATTCACTCTTGCCATCTCCTGTTTGGCCACTTCCCATTTACCTTGATTCATGGACCTAACATTCCAGGTTCCTATGCAATATTGCTCTTTACAACATTGGACCTTGCTTCTTCTGTTTTTTTGTTTGTTTGTTTGTTTGTTTAGAATTTTTTTCCTTTTTTCTTAAATTTTACTTTATTTTACTTTACAATACTGTAATTGTTTTGCCACACATCAACATGAATCCACCACGGGTGTACACGTGTTCCCAATTCTGAACCTCCTTCCCCATACTATCTCTCTGGGTCATCCCAGTGCACCAGCCCCAAGCATCCTGTATTCTGCATCGAATCTAGACTGGCGATTCATTTCTTAATATGATATTATACTTGTTTCAATGCCATTCTCCCAAATCATCCCACCTTCTCCCTCTCCCACAGAGTCCAAAGACTGTTCTATACATCTCTTTCTATCACCAGTCACATCCACAACAGGGTATTGTTTTTGCTTTGACTCCATTCTTTCTGGAGTTCTCCACTGATCTCCAGTAGCATATCGGGCATCTACCAACCTGGTGATTCCCCTTTCAGTATCCTATCATTCTGCCTTTTCATACCATTCATGGAGTTCTCAAGGAAAGAATACTGAAGTGGTTTGCCATTCCCTTCTCCAGTGGACCACATTCTGTCAGACCTTTCCACCATGACCGCCCGTCCTTGGGTGGCGCCAAACGGCATGGCTTAGTTTCAATGAATTAGACAAGGGCTATGATCCATGTGATTCGATTGACTAGTTTTCTGTGATTATGGTTGCAGTGTGTCTGCCCTCTGACGCCCTCTCGCAACACTTACTGTCTTACTTGGGTTTCTCTTACCTTGGACGTGAGGTATCTCTTCACGGCTCCTCCAGCAAATGCAGCCATTGCTCCTTACCTTGGACGAGGGGTATGTCCTCACTACTGACCCTCTTGACCTTGAACGTGGAGTAGCTCCTCTCACCCCTCCTCCACCCGCACAGCCACCACACCTTGGATGTGGGGTTGCTCAGTGGAAGTGAGGAATAGAGTTAAGGAACTAGATCTGATAGATAGAGTGCCTGATGAACTATGGAATGAGGTTCATGATATTGTACAGGAGACAGGGATCAAGACCATCTCCATGGAAAAGAAATGCAAAAAAGCAAAATGGCTCTCTGGGGAGGCCTTACAAATAGCTGTGAAAAGAAGAGAAGCGAAAAGCAAAGGAGAAAAGGAAAGATATAAGCATCTGAATGCAGTGATCCAAAGAATAGCAAGAAGAGATAAGAAAGCCTCCCTCAGCGATCAATGCACAGACATAGAGGAAAACAACAGAATGGGAAAGACTAGAGATCTCTTCAAGAAAATTAAGAGATACCAAGGGAATATTTCATGCAAAGATAGGCTCGATAAAGGACAGACATGGTATGGACCTAAAAGAAGCAGAAGATATTAAGAAGATGTGGCAAGAATACACAGAAGAACTGTAGAAAAAAGATCTTCATGACCAAGATAATCACGATGGTGTGAATCACTCACCTAGAGCCAGACATCCTGGAATGTGAAGTCAAATGGGAATTAGAAAGCATCACTACGAACAAAGCTAGTGGAGGTGATGACATTCCAGTGGGACTATTTCAAATCCTAAAAGAAGATGCTGTGAAAGTGCTGCACTCAATATGCCAGCAAATTTGGAAAACTCAGCAGTGGCCACAGGACTGGAAAAGGTCAGTTTTCATTCCAATCCCAAAGAAAAGTAATGCCAAAATAATGCTCAAACTACCACAGAATTGCACTCATCTCACACACTAGTAAAGGAATGCTCAAAATTCTCCAAGCCAGGCTTCAGCAAGTTCACGTGAACCGTGAAGTTCCAGATGTTTAAGCTGGTTTTAGAAAAGGCAGAGGAACCAGAGATCAAAACTGCCAACATCCGCTGGATCACTGAAAATGCAAGAGAGTTTCAGAAAAACATTTATTTCTGCTTTATTGACTAAGCCAAAGCCTTTAACTGTGTGAATCACAATAAACCGTGGAAAATTCTGAAAGAGATGGGAATACGAGACCACCTGACCTGCCTCTTGAGAAACCTATATGCAGGTCAGAAAATAACAGTTAGAACTGGACATGGAAGAAAAAACTGGTTCCAAGTAGGAAAAGAGTACGTCAAGGCTGTATATTGTCACCCTGCTTATTTAACTTTTATGCAGAGTACATCATGAGAAACGCTGGACTGGAAGAAGCACAAGCTGAAATCAAGATTGCCAGGAGAAATATTAATAACCTCAGATATGCAGATGACACCATCCTTATGGCAGAAAGTGAAGAGGAACAAAAAAGCTTCTTGATGAAAGTGAAAGAGGAGAGTGAAATAGTTGGCTTAAAGCTCAACATTCAGAAAACTAAGATCATGGCATCTGGGTCCTATCACTTCATGGGAAATAGATGGGGAAACAGGGGAAACAGTGTCAGACTTTATTTTTGGGGGGCTCCCAAATCACTGCAGATGGTGACTGCAGCCATGAAATTAAAAGACGCTTACTCCTTGGAAGGAAAATTATGAGCAACCTAGACAGCATATTCAAAAGCAGAGACATTACTTTGCCAACAAAGGTCGGTTTTTCCAGTGGTTCATGTATGGATGAGAGTTGGACTGTGAAGAAAGCTGAGTGTGAAAGAATCTATGCTTTTGAAACTGTGGTTTTGGAAAAGATTCTTAAGAGTCCCCTGGACTGCAAAGAGATCCAACCAGTCCATCCTAAATGAGCTCAGCCCTGGGTGTTCTTTGGAAAGGAATGATGCTAAAGCTGAAACTCCAGTTACTTTGGTCACCTCATGCGAAGAGTTGACTCATTGGAAAAGACTCTGACGCTGGGAGGGATTGGGGGCAGGAGAAGAAGGGGACGACAGAGGATTGAGATGGCTGGATGGCATCACCAACTCGATAGACGTGAGTTTGTGTGAATTTCAGGAGTTGGTCATGGACAGGAGGCCTGGCGTGCTGAGATTCATGGGGTCGAAAAGTGTCAGACATGACTGAGTGACTGAACTGAACTGAACCGTATATTCATTTCATCTTGTCCTTAACACCATGCAGTTGAACAAGGAACATCTCAAATATCTTCACAATGAACACCCAGGACTGATCTCCTTTAGGATGGACTGTTTGGACCTCCCTTGCAGTCCAAGGGACTCGCAAGGAGTCTTCTCCAACACCACAGTTCAAAAGCATCAATTCTTCTTCTCTCAGCCTTCTTCACAGTCCAACTCTCACATCCATACATGACCACTGGAAGAAGCATAGCCTTGACTAGACGGACTTTGTCTTGACTAGACAGACTTTGTCTTGACTAGACAGATCTTTGATAGAAAAGTAATATCTCTGCCTTTTAATATGCTGTCTAGGTTAGTCATAAGTTTCCTTCCAAGGAGTAAGTGTCTTTTAATTTCATGTCTGCAATCACCATCTACAGTGATTTTGGAGCCCCCTAAAATAAAGTCTGACACTGTTTCCACTGCTTCCCCATCTATTTCCCATGAAGTGATGGGACCAGATGCCATGATCTTAGTTTTCTGAATGTTGAGCTTTAAGCCAACTTTTTCACTCTCTTTCTTTCACTTTCATCATGAGGCTTTTTTGTTCTTCTTCACTTTATGCCATAAAGGGAGTTAATTGGCCTCAATAATAGCAATTTTATTAATATCCGTGGATCCCCCTTCAAGGTGGTGAATATCCTTAGAGAGGTCAGTAAAATGCAGTGTTATGCTTCAGAGAGCTGTGGTAGACAGACTGAACCAGTTCTCATAGATCCTGAATCACATCCAAAATCCATGGCAAGTAACCCCAATGCTTATTTTTCTAAGGACTGGGTGCATCAGAGAATTCTGAAGCATGCCTCATAGTGCAGCAGGGTTCTAGTCTACCTACAGACAAGTCCCAGGGTATGGGCAGATACCTCTGAGCCCTGAGCTAATAACAGACAAGGGAGAATGATATTTCCCTAACATTTTACTACCCCAAGACCCTTATCATAATGTTTTGTTTTATGCATAATCAGAAATTTGCCAAAAATGCAAATAAAATAATGGTTGAATGAAATTTGTAAAATTTAAAGGCAAAACGTCAGCAAAAAGTCGCTGAAAGATAGTCTCATCAGGACCTGGTGGAGGAATCAAATGGTTTAAAACTTTCTGTGAATAATTTGGCACTGTACATGAGCATTTAAAAGTGTTCCTAGTCTTTGAACCATTTTCAGAAAGTACCCTAGAGAAATAATACATAGTGGTTTTCACTGAATCATTATATAGAACAACAACAACAAAAAGACCTAAATAACAAAATATTAGTTAAACAAGTATATTAATTAATTGGCTTCCCTGGTGGCTCAGCTGGTAAATAATCCACCTGCAATGCAGGAGGCCTTGGTTCAATCCCTGGGTTGGGAAGATTTCCCTGGAAAAGGGACAGCTACCCACTCCAGTATTCTGGCCTGGAGAATTCCATGGACTCTAAAGTCCATGGGGTCACAAATAGTCAGAAACGACTGAGCAGCTTTCAGGGGAAAATATAATAATACCATAAATATATGGCCATTAAAATTATGTAATGAAATATTTTTAAAGTAAGGAAATTTTATCAGGAAATTATTTGTTGTTTATATTTTGATTTTAATTATATTAAAAAAATACATCAAAAAGAGAGAACGCATTAACATCAATAACAGTTATCATGAGGTGATATACAATAGATGGTTTTCAATTTTGTCACTATAGAGGTCCCTCTTTACTGATATCATGTAATATCAATAAGAAATATTTCAATAAAAAATAAGTAGTTTGATATATATTATTACATTTGAAAAAAAAACAGACTGAATGATTATTAAATTCTTTCCACCCTATAAATGAGCACAGACATGCAGAGAAACTAAATGGGTTATCCACAATGTCTGTAATTGGCAGAATTAGCATTAAAGTCCACTTTTTTCTGATTTTTCATTCCATATTCCTCCTTCTGTCCCATGCTACTTCTTTAAGAAAGAGACTACAAGGAAGGAAAGTGCAGTAACAGTAGCTTATGTCACTTAACAACAGAGAAGTCTAATAAGAGGCTCAATATAAAGCCGTATATGAGCCCATTAATCAGAGCAATAGCTTTGAGCAATAGCTCAATTAAAGACCTAGTGTTCAAGTCAACCCCATATGTGATCTTCTTATACAATTTAAGCTGTCTCTAGTGTATAAGTTAAAGCAAAAAATCTCCCATGTTGTACCTTTTTACTTTTTCAAATATAATTATTTTGGTTGTTTCCTCATATTGGAGAGTTTTTTTTTCCAAACTAAATATATCAAAATACAAAGTGAATTCCTTCTTTTTAAATTGTTCTATTTTTTCACACCCTGGATTACATGCATTCACTTCCCTTCCCTGACGATAAAAGTTTTAATGGTACATTAAATGCCTTGAAGTATGTTTTAAACCATTCCTTACAATACATTCCTGTTAAAAGCACTTTAAGAAAACATCATGCGAATTATTTTGGACTCTGAAGACATGGTTCCAATGACTAAATTTGCAACGTATGACGTCTTTTAAGTTTAGAGACTTCTGCATGCATGGTAGAGGTTATAAGGCATAGGCTTTAAACTTATTTAATTCTAACCTTGGTCTTATTTTCCTGAAATATGTCACCTGAGTTAATTTTAAGGTCTAAGCTAAGCCACATCACATATATCAGGCCACTCTAAATCATCTGCCTACCTGTAAGCCAATCATTGTGACCAGAACTACTTGGCCTAAGCCAGCCAACTCAGCTATATTTCCTTGCCGTCCATGGCCCTTCCAATGGTCGTTTCCCCACTATAACTACCTGCAAATGGAGAAGGCAAATTCGAACCAAACACCTCCATAAACTAAGACCTAGGGTAGGTAAATTAAGCTGCTCCTAACGTTAATGAGTTCATACTATGTTCAATCTAGAAACCTGAATCAGATCCATCCTTCTGGTTCTCCATCAGAAAGACCTACTTTTTAGTGAATTCAATCTCTCCATAAATCCAAACAGTAAAAGAACTGACCTTAACCATATTTTTTTGAATAAATATCTGTTCAATAAGTGGACACAACTGGTCTATACTTCAGGCTCCCTGAAGAGGTTAAGCGTGATGTGCAGGAGAGCAGTGTGACTAGACATGAATGTGTAGGTGTGGTTTCAGGACAGCTGCTATGCATGGGTTCTCCAATTCATTGTCTCAATGTTCTATCTTCCTTTTTCTTCATTTCAGTGTTTGCACTTATCTGTCATAAAGCCCGCTATTATATGTCTGCCTGTGAATTATAACATCAGACAATTAAGATTCACAAGATGCTGAAAGATTTATGAACAAAAGGAAAGAAAATGTGTTCTATTAAAAAGCTAGGAAGTAAGCATCTTCTCAATGAATTATCTGAAGCCTACATTGTTCGTGCAAAGGAAACTCAAAAGTTCCTCTACAAAGTTCCAAAGTATGTGAGGAATTACCTTTGTGAACTGGTTATCTCAGAGAGCATGATTTTCAGATACTCTTGAGGGCTAGTGAAAATGGTGTGTCTATTGGGATTTCTATGCAGCCAAATGGTAGAAATGATGAAAGGGGATTCAGTTTGCAGTAACAAGGCATATGATTTTCCTGTTAGAACATTTCTAAGATCAATAAAAGGAAAGCTCAGTGAATAAGTTTTTAAAATGCAGTCATTTTTAGCCAATATACTTTGAGGTTGCATTATGTTACCTAAAGCTGGGGGATTTTTATGCCCAATGTCTGCTGCATCCATAAGCACATGACTTCATTTTTAAAGCCCAAGGAGGAATCTTACTGTCATGAAGGGATTCACTGCTTTGTTGACAAGAGTCTACATTCCAGTTATTGTGCACATTTATTTTTAACACTAAGGGAACACCTCTCTGTATCTTTATTACACTCATTCCTTTGGAAAGGGGATTAGAAGATAATGTCCATTACCAAGTGTCTTGTAAGCCTTTCCATTCAGCACAAAGTCATACCTTTGGCTTATATTGACCATACTCTGAGGGACAATAAGCCCCTGAAGATTGGCCCAATACTACCATTTCAACAGACATATTTTTAGTGTCTGTTCTAGACCAGACTTAGCTTACAAGGGACATGTAATATTCAATGGGCATATAGCAACAAATTTGATCAGACCCCTGTCATAATGAAAATCTTATTTGAGAGGAGAGAGGGCCTTCTTAAAGAAGTGACTATTGTACATTATCACATAACACTAGAAGTTGGTACATTTGAATGTGAAGTTCATAGGAATTTCCTGAGTGTCCAGGAAATGTTATAGGGGAAGTCGCATCTGAGCTATGGTTGGGTCTTAAAGGATGTATCTGCATTTGCCAAAATTAAGAAAGTAAGAAAGGGAGAAGGATAATGTTATACAAGGGCAGCTACATGCACAAACTTAGCAAGAACCCTGGATATATTCTAGAGCAGCAGTCCCCAACATTTTGGCACCAGGGATCAGTTTCAATAATTTTTCCACAGACCAGGGTAGGGGGGCTTATGACTGCTTTGGGATGATTCAAGCCATTACACATTTGTACACTTTATTTCTATTATTATTATACCAGCTCCACCTCAGGTTATCAGCCATTAGATCCCAGGGGTTAGGGATCCCTACTCTGGGAGGTCTAATAATCCTTATGTTGCAAATAGGATGGTTGCACTGGACAAGACTACAGACTGGAATATGGCTTGTCCAATTTGACAAAGTGGAGCCAGAGACTCTCAGTCAAACATTCTTGCAAGTCCACACTGCCTCTGTTTATGCAAAGAGAAAATGTCAAGACATTGAGAATTTCTGGAATGCTCCATTCCCAACCATATCCTCCTTTACTTGTATGGATCCATGCATTTCTAATCAAGACTGAATGAAAGCCCATAATTCTGATGCACTAGCATACTCTGATGCACTAGCACACTGCCTCATGGAGCAGTGGGAAACACAGACATATGCAGCAGGAGGTTTCCTTTCCCAGCCGCTTCTTCAAGTGCATGCCCTTCATTTTCAGATCCCTACAGAGAGCTAAGTCCATTGAGTTACTCACCCTGATCTAAATATCTACTCATTTAGTATGTGTCACTACCTTTTCAAATACACAATGCTGAAAACAGAGCAAAAGAAGAGCAGGCAAAATCATGGTAGCAGGAATCCACCTAGACATGCACAGTCATTGCCATTTATTTTGTCATATTAATGAGATACATTATAATCAATAATAATCAGTTAAGTGAAAGAAAATTTATATTTAAAATACAGAAAAGCTAGCATATAGGATGTTCATATATCTTAGTTAAACCATCATAATGCTTAGTACAGCAATTTAGGGACTTAGGAAAACTCATTTTCACTCCAGTTCTGCCATTTACCAGCAGTGATATGCCAGATAACCTCTCGAAAATCTCCATTTTCTCATCAGTAAGGCAATATAAATAACCATACAAGGTGAGTATGAAAATCAAATAGAGTAATGTCAGTGGAAATTTTTTTAAAGTATGAAGTGTTATCCTGATATAAGGTATTAATATAATTCAGATTCAGTCTTTAAAATGGTGTATTTAGAATTTTAAGTGCCAATTTCCTTATGTGTGATCTATATTTATTTCTACTTCTTAAATATTGCTCTATTAAATGCTGGTCCCTTTTTTCAAAGTTCTCTGGTTAATATCCACAGATATGCTTTAAAATATAATGATGCAAAATAGAAGTTTGCATAAGTTCATGGGAAAATAAATGCACTGATATACAATCAGCTGAAAAATGATTTTAATTTCTGTAGGCCTGACTGGACAGACCATACAGTGCAGGATGGCTGATTTGCATTTCTGTTGTCTCTTTCTATTATTCCTCTGAAAAATTACATTCAGTTAGTAGAGGAAGACAGCCTCTTCATAAAATTGAAAGATAATATTCCATTCATGTAATTTCACCAATTGCAAAGTACTTTAATATCCACTATCAAATTGATCCTCAAAATAACCATGTATATTGGAAGAAAATGTACAGTGTGAAGTAGGTGTTACTTCTATTTTACAGAGGAAAATGATGATACTGTGAAAGGTGAAATGATTTACTAAGGCTTATAAAACTAACTGGATCTAGCACCCAGGCCTCTCATTTTCTTGTTTGATGCCCTTTCTCTTCTACTATGACTCTCTCTCAATAGTTCAGCCTGATTTCATATCCAGTATCCTATAAAAATGAGGACTGTGTTCCCTCCCCAATGTTTCAGGTGCCCTTCTTTTCAGAATTTAGGATTCAAACACTCCTATATGAAAAAACCTGACCACCAAACACAGATAAATTCATTTGAGGGGCTCTGTGTAAGGCAGCTTTCAAATATGAGAGCACAATTAGTGATTTTTATCATCAAACATTTAAAGTCATTTTCTTTTTTTTTTTTTTTAATTTTAAAATCTTTAATTCTTACATGCGTTCCCAAACATGAACCCCCCTCCACCTCCCTCCCCATAACATCTCTCTGGGTCATCCCCATGCACCAGCTCCAAGCATGCTGTATCCTGCATCAGACATAGACTGGTGATTCAATTCTTACATGATAGTATACATGTTAGAATGTCATTCTCCCAAATCATCCCACCCTCTCCCTCTCCCTCTGAGTCCAAAAGTCCATTATACACATCTGTGTCTCTTTCCCTGTCTTGCATACAGGGTCGTCATTGCCATCTTCCTAAATTCCATATATATGTGTTAGTATACTGTATTGGTGTTTTTCTTTCTGGCTTACTTCACTCTGTATAATCGGCTCCAGTTTCATCCATCTCATCAGAACTGATTCAAATGAATTCTTTTTAACGGCTGAGTAATACTCCATTGTGTATATGTACCACAGCTTTCTTATCCATTCATCTGCTGATGGACATCGAGGTTGTTTCCATGTCCTGGCTATTATAAACAATGCTGCGATGAACATTGGGGTACATGTGTCTCTTTCAATTCTGGTTTCCTCGGTGTGTATGCCCAGCAGTGGGATTGCTGGGTCATAAGGTAGTTCTATTTGCAATTTTTTAAGGAATCTCCACACTATGAAAAGATGCTCAACATCACTCATTATTAGAGAAATGCAAATCAAAACCACAATGAGGTACCACTTCACACCAGTCAGAATGGCTACGATCCAAAAATCTGCAAGCAATAAATGCTGGAGAGGGTGTGGAGAAAAAGGGAACCCTCCTACACTGTTGGTGGGAATGCAAACTAGTACAGCCATTATGGAGAACAGTGTGGAGATTCCTTAAAGTCATTTTCAACAAGTGACACTGGAATACAGCTTGTAGGGTTTCTATTCAACAATAGTCCCTGTAAATATAAAAATGTTGTATATCAATTATACTTCAATAAAGCTATTTTAAAAAGGACAGAAAATATGAATATATGATATCAAGTGCATTTTATTAGCAGGTGTTAAAGGAATTTTATAATGAGTCACACAAAGCTGATTAACTATCTCCTGGTGATTCATTTGTTTATGCAACTTCTTCCCTCCTTAAATCAAGTCAATTTTTAACAACAGTCTCCTTGAGCATGCTTTTTGCTTTTAATGGAAAATAATAAATCTTAATGGACTCTCCCCATTCCAGAACACCATAGATTTTTATATTATAAATATGAGCAACTTGCAATTCCCCCTAAAATCCTGCTATTTATATTCAATTTTTTAATATAAATTTATTTATTTTAATTGGAGGCTAATTATTTAAACTTTATCAGTAGACTGCTTTCAAAAGACCAATTCTATCTACAAGGACTTTCTGACTTTAACATAATATACTGTGAAGGCTTGCCATAATTGATACAGAAGTATACATACAAAAAAGTGAACAAGGTATAATATGTAAGGAAGTGGGTTTAGTGGGTTGTTACATTATTATCATTATCTAAATCTTCAAATATGTACATTTCTCTTATTGGCTTAACCGAGTTTAGCCCAATTGTATATAAAACTATGAAGCAAAATAAAAAGTACTGTCTAAATTCATTACGTACACAAATCGTTGCTAATATATAATTTTAGTGTATGCAAATATATATTTTTAAATTGTCAGATTTTTTCCAGCATTTCTTAAGTCATTGTGACAAATGGCCACAATCTGGGTGAGTTAAAACAACAGAAATTTATTGCCTCACAATTCTGGAGGCTAGAAATTCTAATGTTAAGGTGTTGTCAGAACTAGCCCCTTCTGAAGCTTCTATTGGAGGATGCTTCCTTGCTTATTCCAGCTTCTGGTAGCCCCTAGGTATTCCGTGGCTTCTAGCAACATAATCCAATTCTCTGCCTCCACTGTCAGATGGCATTCTCTCTGTCTGGTTCTCTGTACCTCTTCTCTCTTATAATGACAGCAGTCATATTGGGTTAGGGGTCCATCCTGCTATGACCTCTAGTATGACTTCATCTTAATTAATCATGATCTGCAATGACCCTGGTTCCAGATAACATCACATTCAGAAGTGCTAGGAGTATACACAGCTCAACTCCTTTATGTGGTTTCAGATTATGGCTTACAAATAATATAATGAAAATACCTCTTCCACTCCTGAATCTCATTTGCCCAATGTTCACTCCAATTTTAGATGCAATTACTATTTCTTATATAGACATAAATGTGGTTATTCTAATTTCTTAGGAATTCTATTCATTCTCTCTCTCTCTCTTGCATAAATCCTCTGATCCAGCAATTCCACAATAGGAATGGAACACATAGATATTCTTGTGCATATGTAAAATGATATGTGTGTGTGTGTGTGTGTGTGTGTAAAATGGTATATCCATAACATTGCTCACTGCTGGCTTCCCAGGTGATTCAGTGGTAAAGAATCACCTGCCAAGCAGGAGACACGGGTTTGATCCCTGGGTGAGGAAGTTCCCCTGGAGAAGGAAATGGCAACCCATCCCACTATTTTTCCCTGGAAGATCCCATGGGCAGAGGAGCCTGGCAGGCTACAGTCCATGGGTCAGAAGGAGTCAGACATGACTTAGTGACTAAACAGCAGCAACAGCAGCAATCACTGCAGAGTCATTTTTTTAAAAGCAAATTTTTGAAAGAACCTAATATGAATTGCCAGGAGAAATACCAATAACCTCAGATACACAGATGACACCACCTTATGGCAGAAAGTGAAGAGGAACTAAAAAGTCTCTTGATGAAAGTGAAAGAGGAGAGTGAAAACGCTGGCTTAAAGCTCAACATTCAGAAAACGAAGATCATGGCATCCAGTCCCATCACTTCATGGGAAATAGATGGGGAAACAGTAGAAACAGTGTCAGACTTTATTTTGAGGGGCTCCAAAATCACTGCAGATGGTGATTGCAGCCATGAAATTAAAAGACGGTTACTCCTTGGAAGAAAAGTTATGACCAACCTAGATAGTATATTCAAAAGCACAGACATTACTTTGCCGACTAAGGTCCATCTAGTCAAGGCTATGGTTTTTCCTGTGGTCATGTATGGATGTGAGAGTTGGACTGTGAAGAAGGCTGAGCGCCGAAAAATTGATGCTTTTGAACTGTGGTGTTGGAGAAGACTCTTGAGAGTCCCTTGGACTGCAAGGAGATCCAACCAGTCCATTCTGAAGGGGATCAGCCCTGGGATTTCTTTAGAAGGAATGATGCTAAAGCTGAAACTCCAGTACTTTGGCCACCTCATGCAAAGAATTGACTCATTGGAAAAGACTTTGATGCTGGGAGGAATTGGGGGCAGGAGGAGAAGGGGATGACAGAGGATGAGATGGCTGGATGGCATGACTGACTTGATGGACGTGAGTCTGAGTGAACTCCGGGAGTTGGTGATGGACAGGGAGGCCTGGCGTGCTGCGATTGCAAAGGGTCGGACATGACTGAGTGACTGAACTGAACTGAACTGAATATGAATTGACATGGAAATGAATAAATAGTGCCAAATCCGTATGGTAGAATATGAACCTGCCTTAAAAAATGAGAAAGCTCTTTAAGAAACACTTCAGTTCAATGTTAGGACACTGATATCAGAACAACTCTTCCTGAATTCTTCTCACAATTCAGTTCAGTCACTCAGTCATGTCTGACTCTTTGCAACCCCATGGACTACAGCATGCCAGGCCTCCCTATCCATCACCAACCATCAGAGTTTACTCAAACTCATGTCCATCAAGTCAGTGATGCCATCCAACCATCTCATCCTCCGTAGTCCCCTTAGCCTCCCGCCTTCAATCCTTCCTAGCATCAGGGTCTTTTCAAATGAGTCAGTTCTTCGCATCAGGTGGCCAAAGTACTGGAGTTTCAGTTTCAACATCAGTCCTTCCAATGATTATTCAGGACTGATTTCCTTTAGGAATGACTGGTTGGATCTCCTTGCTCACAACTCTACCATTTACTGTGTAATCTTGTGCATTGTGGTAGATTTGTATTAAATTTATAGATAAATTTAGAAAAAAAAAAATAACTTTAAAATAATTCCTATTCAGTTGAGTGTATCTTGCCTACCCTCACTTGTGTCCTTTAAGCGCAATTTTAAAGTGTTCACTTTTTGTAGAATTTCTTGTGACTTCTTTATGTTACTTATTTCATTGTAATGACAACCTTACTGGTAGTTGTGTAAACATATGAAAGGTATTGCTGTTGTTGTTCAATCACTAAATCGTGTCAGACACTTTGTGACCCCATGGACTGCAGCAGCCAGACTTCCCTGTCCTTCATGATCTCCCAGAGTTTGCTCAAATTTATGTCCATAGAAGGACTGATTTCTGTTTATAATTTTTCACATCACTAGTTTACTATGATGTTTTTTGTTTTTCAGTTGATTTTCCTGATTTTTCTATGAATGAAATCACATAATTCATAAATAAGGATAGCTTCACTTCACTCTAACACATTTCTTTCACTAAGCTATTGCTTTAACTAGTATCTCCAATATAACATTAAATGATAATAGTGATAGCAGATATTTATATCTAGTTCCTTACTTCAGAAGGAATGCATCTAATATGTCTCCATTAAACATGTTGTTGCCATTGGAGTGAGATATATATATATATATATATATATATATATGTCATTATGTTAAGAAAATATGCATATATTCTTATTTTCATTAACTATTTTTTAAATCAAGAGATTGTTATTTGTAAATGATGTGACCCAAAAGGGCTTACTTTCCAAAATATGCAAACAGCTCATGTAACTTGAAAAAAATAAAACAACCCAATCAAAAACTGGTAAGAAGACCTAAATAGACACTTCTCCAAAGAGACATCCAGATGACCAATAGGCACATGAAAAAATGTTCAACATCACTAATTATTAGGGCTTCTGGTGGCTCAGATGCTAATTATTAGCAAATGCAAATCAAAAAAACTACAATGGGGTATCACCTCACACTGGTCAGAATGACAATCATTAAGAAGTCTACAAATAATAAATACTGGAGAGAGTGTAGAGAAAAGTGAACCTTTCTACATTATTGTGGAAATGTAAGTTGGTGCAGCTATTGTGGAAAACAAAATTAAGTTTTCTCAGAAAACTAAAAATAGAATTACATATGATCCCAGCAATCCACTCCTGGAGCGTTTATCTAGAGAAAACCATAATTCTAAAAGATACAACACAACTCTTATGTTCATAGCAGCACTATTCACAATAGCCAAGACATGAAAGCAACCCAAATGTCCACTGAAAGATGAGTAGGTGAAGAAGGTGTGGTACATACAGACAATTGAATATTATTAAACCATGAAAAATAATGAAATCATGCCATTTGTAGCAATCTGGATGGACTGGATATTACCATACTAAGTGAAGTAAGTTAGAAAGATAAATACCATAGATTATCACTTATATGC
>NW_017207514.1:0-4382 GCF_001704415.2 Capra hircus | reverse complement strand
CAAGGGTGTGAAGGACCCTTTGGAAGTTCCAGAGGTTAGGTGTGATTAGCCTCGAGTCGCCTCAGGGGAAATGGGCCTAAACTCTTTTGGAGGGGGAGAACCTCCTGGATTTCTCGAGTTGTGGCAGGTGCTCTCGACTTACGACGGGGACCTCAGGGACCCGCTCTGGTGGCCTCAGGAAAGGCCAGTCCCCATGCGAGTTGCTCGGGGGCTCTCGGGATTTCTCTCCCATCTATGCCGGTGCCTAAGACCTGGTGTGGAGTGGGTGCCGGAACCTGAGCATTCCTCTCCAGTGCTGACATGGATCTTGGGGAACTTCTGGAGTCTCCCCAGGGCAGTCAGTCCTCGTCTCGAGTGGGCGCATGCACGTGCGCTTTCCTCCCGAACTGTAGCAGCAGTGTCACGCTTCCCTTCGCGTGGATCAAGGATCTGGGCTTTCCCTCGAGGCTTTCCCACTATTCTTTCCACAGGGCTGTCCCACGTGCCAGCGTGGTGTGAGTCAATCCTCGGCTTGAAAGTCGAGGCAGTGCAGGGAAAACAGGTTTCCCTGGAATGGACTGAGACATCTGGGGTACTCTGGGAATCGTGGCACGACCCTGGAGTTCCTCTCGCCTTTCCTGTGGATAGCGCCTCCTCTTGAGATGCGACGGGAACGCCGGGAATTCTTTCCAGAACACGCAGGGAAAGGATCCCTCCTCTCGAACTAGGAGTCAGACACGGGCTCCTCTAGATGTGAGCGGGACTCTCGTGCTTCCTCTGGAGTGGAGACGGGTATGTCGGGGAACTTCTTGAGTTGCAGCAAGTTTGTGAAGGACCCTTTGGAAGTTCCAGAGGTTAGGTGTGATTAGCCTCGAGACGCCTCAGCGGAAATGGGACTCATCTCGCCTGGAGGGGAGAACCTCCTGGATTTTCTCGAGTTGCGGCAGGTGCTCTCAATTTACGACGGGGACCTCAGGGACCCGCTCTTGTGGCATCAGGAAAGGCCAGTCCCATACGAGTTGCTCGGGGGCCTCTCGGGATTCCTCTCCCATCAATGCCGGGGCCTAAGACCTTGTGTGGAGTCGGTGCTGGAACCTGAGGATTCCTCTCCTGTGCTGACATGGATCTTGGGGTACTTCTGGAGTCTCCCCAGGGGAGTCAGTCCTCGTCTCGAGTGGGGCATGCACGTCGCTTTCCTCCCGAGCTGTAGCAGCTGTGTCGCGCTTCCCTTCGCGTGTATCAAGGGATCTGTGGCTTTCCCTCGTGGCTTTCCCACGAGGCTTTCCCAAAGGGCTGTCCCACGTGCCACCGTGGTGTGAGTCGATCCTCGGCTTGAAAGTGGAGGCACTGCAGGGAAAACAGTTTTCCCTGGAATGGACTGAGACATCTGGGGGACTCTGGGAATGGTGGCACGACCCTGGAGTTCTTCTCGCCTTTCCTGTGGAGAGTACCTCCTCTTGAGATGCGCCGGGAACACTGGGAACTCTTTCCCGATCACTGAGGGAAAGGATCACACCTCTCGAGCTAGGAGGCGGAAACGGGGCTCCTCTGAATTTGGGCGGGACTCTTGTGCTTCCTCTCGAGTGGAGACGGATATGTTGGGGATCTTCTTGAGTTGCAGCAAGGGTGTGAAGGACCCTTTGCAAGTTCCAGAGGTTAGGTGTGATTAGCCTTGAGACACCTCAGAGGAAATGGTCCTCATCTCGCCTGGAAGGGAGAACCTCCTGGATTTTCTCAAGTTGCAGCAGGTGCTACGGACTTAGGACGGGGAACTCAGGGACCCGATCTGGTGGCCTCAGGAAAGGCCAGTCCCCATGCGAGTTGCTCGGGGCATCTCAGGATTCCTCTCCCGTCAGTGCCGGGGCCTAAGACCTTGTGTGGAGTCTGTGCCGGAAACTGAGGATTCCTCTCCAGTGCTGACATGGATCTTGGAGTACTTCTAGGGTCTCCACAGGGGAGTCAGTCCTTGTCTCGTGTGGGGGCATGCACGTGCGCTTTCCTCCCGAGCTGCAGCAGCTGTGTCACGGTTTCCTTCGCGTGGATCAAGGGATCTGTGGCTTTCCCTCGAGGCTTTCCCAAAGGGCTGTCCCACGTGCCACCGTGGTGTGAGTGGATCCTCGTCCTGAAAGTCGAGGCAGTGTAGGGAAACAGGTTTCCCTGGAATGGACTGAGACATCTGGGGGATTCTGGGAATGGTGGCACGACCCTGGAGTTCCGCTCGCCTTTCCTGTGGAGAGCGCCTCCTCTTTAGATGCGACGGGAACGCCGGGAATTCTTTCCCGACCATGCAGGGAAAGGTTTCCTCCTCTCGAGCTAGGAGGCGGAAACGGGGTTCCTCTAGATGTGGGCGGGACTCTCGTGCTTCCTCTCGAGTGGAGACGGGTATGTCGGCGAACTTCTTTAGTTTTAGCAAGTGTGTGAAGGACCCTTTGGAAGTTCCAGAGGTTTGATGTGATTAGCCTGGAGACGCCTCAGCGGAAATGGGCCTCATCTCGCCTGGAAGGGAGAACCTCCTGGATTTTCTCGAGTTGCGGCAGGTGCTCTTGACTTACGATGGGGACATCAGGAACGCGCTCTGGTGGCCTCAGGAAAGGCAGGTCCCCATACGAGTTGCACGGGGGTCTCTCGGGATTCCTCTCCCCTGATGCCGGGCCCTAAGACCTTGTGTGGAGTCGGTGCCGGAACCTGAGGATTCCTCTCCAGGGCTGACATGGATCTTGGGGTACTTATGGAATCTCCCCAGGGGAGCCAGTCCTCGTCTCGAGTGTGGGCATGCAAGTGTGCTTTCCTCCCGAGCTGTAGCAGCAGTGTCACGCTTCCCTTCGCTTGTATCAAGGGATCTGTGGCTTTCCCTCGAGGCTTTCCCATGAGGCTTTCTCACGAGGCTTTCCCACAGGGTTGTCCCACGTGCCACCATGGCGTGAGTCAATCCTCGGCTTGAAAGTCTAGGCAGTGCAGGGAAAACAGGTTTCCCTGGAATAGACTGAGACATCTGGGGACTCTGGAATGGTGGCATGACCCTGGAGTTCTCTCAGCTTTCCTGTGGAGAGCGCCTCCTCTTGAGATGCGACGGAACCGCGGGAATTCTTTCTCGACGACGCAGGGAAAGGATCCCTCTTCTCGAGCTACGAGGCGACACGGGGCTCCTCTGGATTGGGCGGGACTCTCCTGCTTCCTCTTGAGTGGAGATGGGTATGTCGGGGAACTTCTTGAGTTGCAGCAAGGTGTGAAGGACCCTTTGAAGTTCCAGAGGCTAGGTGTGATTAGCCTGGGGACGCCTCAGAGGAAATGGGCCTCATCTCGCCTGGAGGGGAGAACCTCCTGGATTTTCTCGAGTTGGGGCAGGTGCTCTTGACTTATGTCGGGGACCTCAGGGACCCGCTCTGATGGCCTCAGGAAAGGCCAGTCCCATGCTAGTTACTCGGGGCCTCTCAGGATTTCTCTCCCGTCGATGCTGAGGCCTAAGACCTTGTTTGGAGTCGGTGCCGGAACCTGAGGACCCTCTCCAGTGCTGACGTGGATCTTGGGGTACTTCTGGACTCTCCCCAGGGGATTCAGTCCTCGTCTCGAATGGGGCATGCACGTGCGCTTTCTCCCGAGCTGTAGCAGCAGTGTCACACTTCCTTCGCATTGATCAAACCAACAGTGGCTTTCCCTCGAGGCTTTCCCTCGAGGCTTTCCCACGAGGCTTTCCCTGGAGGCTTTCCACGAGGCTTTCCCACAGGGCTGTCCCACGTGCCACCGTGGTGTGGGTCGATCCTCGGCTTGAAAGTCGAGGCAGTGCAGGGAAAACAGTTTTCCTGAAATGGACTGAGACATCTGGGGGTCTCTGGGAATGGTGGCACGACCCTGAAGTTCCTCTCGCCTTTCCTGTGGAGATCGCCTCCTCTTGAGATGCGCCGGGAACACTGGGAACTCTTTCCGATCACTGTGGAAAGGATACCTCCTCTCGAGCTAGGAGGCGGAAACGGGGCTCCTCTGAATGTGGGCGGGACTCTCGTGCTTCCTCTCGAGTGTAGACGGGTATTTGGGGATCTTCTTGAGTTGCAGCAAGGGTGTGAAGGACCCTTTGGAAGTTCCAGAGTTTAGGTGTGATTAGCCTTGAGACACCTCAGCGGAAATGGTCCTCATCTCGCCTGGATGGGAGAACCTCCTGGATTTTCTCAAGTTGCTGAAGGTGCTCTCGACCTACGACGGGGACCTCAGGGACCCGCTCTGGTGGCCTCAGGAAAGGCCAGTCCCCATGGTAGTTGCTCGGGGAGACTCACGGGATTCCTCTCTCGTCGATGCTGGGGCCTAAGACCTTTGTGGAGTCGGTGCCGTAAAGTGAGGATTCCTCTCCAGTGCTGACATGGATCTTGGAGTACTTCTGGAGTCTCCCCAGGGGAGTCAGTCCTTGTCTG
>NW_017207513.1:0-4382 GCF_001704415.2 Capra hircus | reverse complement strand
CGGAGTCTCCCCAGGGGCTCAGTCCTCGTCTCAAGTGGTGGCATGCACGTGCGCTTTCCTCCGAGCTGTAGCAGCAGTGTCACGCTTCCGTCGCGTGGATTAAGGGATCAGCGGCTTTCCCTCGAGGCTTTCCCAGGAAGCTTTCCCACGAGGCTTGCCACACAGGGCTCTCCCACGTGCCACCGTGGTGTGAGTCGATCCTCGGCTTGAAAGTCGAGGCAGTGCAGGGAAAACAGGTTTCCCTGGAATGGACTGAGATATCTGGGCGACTCTGGGAATGGTGGCACGACCCTGGAGTTCCTCTCGCCTTTCCTGTGGAGAGCGCCTCCTCTTGGGATGCAACGGGAATGCCGGGAATTCTTGCCCGACCACGCAGGGAAAGGATCCCCTCTCTCGAGCAAGAGGCAGAAACGGGGCTCCTCTGGATGTGGGGGACTCTCGTGCTTCCTGTGGAGTGGAGACGGGTATGTAGGGAAACTTCCTGAGTTGCAGCAAGGGTGTGAAGGACCCTTTGGAAGTTCGAAGGTTAGGTCTGATTAGCCTCGAGACGCCTCAGCACGAATGGGCCTCATCTCGCCTGAGGGGAGAACCTCCTGGATTTTCTCGAGTTGCGGCAGGTGCTCTCGACTTACGACGGGGACTTCAGGGACCCGCTCTGGTGGCCTCAGGAAAGGCCAGTCCCCATGCGAGTTGCTCGGGGGCCACTCGGATTCCTCTCCCGTCGATGCCGGGGCCTAAGACATTGTGTGGAGTCGGTGCCAGAACTTGAGGATTCCTCTCCAGTGCTGACATGGATCTTGGAGTACTTCTGGAGTCTCCTCAGTGGAGTCAGTCCTTGTCTCGAGTGGGGGCATGCACGTGCGCTTTCCTCCGAGCTGTAGCAGCAATGTCACGCTTCCCTTCGCGTGGATCAAGGGATCAGGGGCTTTCCTCGAGGCTTTCCCACGAGGCTTTCCACAGGCCACATGGATGTCCCACGTCCCACCGTGGTGTGAGTCGATCCTCGGCTTGAAGTCGAGGCAGTGCAGGGAAAAGGTTTCCCTGGAATGGACTGAGACATCTGGGGGACTCTGGGAATGGTGGCACGACCCTGGAGTTCCTCTCGCCTTTCCAGTGGAGAGCGCATCCACTTGAGATGCGACGGGGAATGCCGGGAATTCTTTCCCGACCACGCAGGGAAAGGATCCCTCCCCTCGAGCTAGGGGGCGGAAACGGGGCTCCTCTGGATGTGGGCGGGACTCTCGTCCTTCCTCTGGAGTGGAGACGAGTATGTCGGGGAACTTCTTGAGTTGCAGCAAGGGTGTGAAGGACCTTTGGAAGTTCCAGATGTTAGATGTGATTAGCCTCGAGACGCCTCAGCGGAAATGGGCCTCATCTCGCCTGGAGGGGAGAACCTCCTAGATTTTCTCGAGTTGCGGCATGTGCTCTCGACTTACGACGGGGACCTCAGGGACCCGCTCTGGTGGCCTCAGGAAAGGCCAGTCCCATGCGAGTTGCTCGCGGGCCTCTCGGGATTCCTCTCCCTTGAAGCTGGGTCCTAAGACCTTGTGTGGAGTCAGTGCCGGAACCTGAGGATTCCTCTCCAGTGCCGACATGGATCTTGGGGTACTTCTGGAGTCTCCCCAGGGGAGTCAGACCTCGTCTCGACTGAGGGCATGCTCGGGCGCTTTCCTCCCGAGCTGTAGCAGCAGTGTCACGCTTTCCTTCGCGTGGATCAAGGGATCTGTGTCTTTCCCTCGGCCCACGAAGCGAGGGCTTTCCCTCAGGGCTGTCCCACGTGCCACCGTGGTGTGAGTCGATCCTCGGCTTGAAAGTCGAGGCAGTGCAGGGAAAACAGGTTTCCCTGGAATGGACTGAGACATCTGGGGACTCTGGGAATGTGGCACGACCCTGGTTTTCCTCTCGCCTTTCCTGTGGGAGCGCCTCCTCTTGAGATGCGACTAGAACGCCGGGAATTCTTTGCCGAACACGCAGGGAAATGATCCCTCCTCTCGAGCTAGGAGGCGGAAACGGGGCTCCTCTGGATGTGGGCGGGACTCTCGTGCTTCCTCTCGAGTGGAGACGGGTATGTCGGGGGAACTTCTTGAGTTGCAGCAAGGGTGTGAAGGACCCTTTGGAAGTTCCAGAGGTTAGGTCTGATTAGCCTCGAGACGCCTCAGCACAAATGGGCCTCATCTCGCCTGGAGGGGAGAACCTCCTGGATTTTCTCGAGTTGCGGTAGGTGCTGTCGACTTACGACGGCGACCTCAGGGACCCGCTCTGGTGGCCTCATGAAAGGCCAGTCCCCATGCGAGTTGCTCGGGGCCTCTCGGGATTCCTCTCCCGTCGATGCCGGGGCCTAAGATCTTGTGTGGAGTCGGTGCCGGAACCTGAGGATTCCTCTCCAGTGCTGACATGGATCTTGGGGTACTTCTGGAGTCTCCCCAGGGAGTCAGTCCTCGTCTCGAGTGGGGCATGCACGTGCGCTTTCCTCCCGAGCTGTAGCAGCAGTGTCCCGCTTTCCTTCGCGTGATCAAGGGATCTGTGGCTTTCCCTCGAGGCTTTCCACGAGCTTTCCACGAGGCTTTCCCACAGGGCTGTCCGACGTGCCACCGTGGTGTGAGTCGATCCTCGCTTGAAAGTCGAGGCAGTGCAGGGAAAACAGGTTTTCCCTGGAATGGACTGGAATCTGGGGGACTCTGGGAATGGTGGCACGACCCTGGAGTTCTCTTGGCCTTTCCTGTGGAGAGCGCCTCCTCTTGAGATGCGACGGAAAGCAGGGAATTCTTTCCCGACCACGCAGGGAAAGGATCCCTCCCTCGAGCTAGGGGGGCGGAAACGGGGCTCCTCTGGATGTGGGCGGGACTCTCGTGCTTCCTCTCGAGTGGAGAAGGTATGTTGGGAACTTCTTGAGTTGCAGCAAGGGTGTGAAGGACCCTTTGGAAGTTCCAGAGATGTTAGTGTGATTAGCCTCGAGACGCCTCAGCGGAAATGGGCCTCATCTCGCCTGGAGGGGAGAACCTCCTGGATTTTCTCGAGTTGCGGCAGGTGCTCTCGACTTACGACGGGGACCTCAGGGACCCGCTCTGGTGGCCTCAGGAAAGGCCAGTCCCCATGCGAGTTGCTCGGGGGCCTCTCAGGATTCCTCTCCGTCGATGCCGGGCCTAAGACCTTGTGTGGATTCGGCCGGAACCTGAGGATTTCTCCAGTGCTGACATGGATCTTGGGGTACTTCTGGAGTCTCCCCAGGTGAGTCAGTCCTCGTCTCGAGTGGGGGCATGCACGTGCGCTTCCTCCCGAGCTGTAGCAGCAGTGTCACATTTCCTTCGCGTGGATCAAGGATCTGTGGCTTTCCCTCGAGGTTTCCCAAGAGGCTTTCCCACGAGGCTTTCCCACAGGGCTGTCCCGCGTACCACCGTGGTGTGAGTCGATCCTCGGCTTGAAAGTCGAGGCAGTGCAGGGAAAACAGTTTTCCCTGGAATTAACTGAGACATCTTTGGGACTCTGGAATGGTGGCACGACCCTGGAGTTCTCTCGCCTTTCCTGTGAGAGCGCCTCCTCTTGAGATGCGACCGGAACGCCGGGAATTCTTCCGACACGCAGGGAAAGGATCCCTCCTCTCGAGCTAGGAGGCAGAAACGGGGCTCCTCTGGATGTGGGCGGACTCTCGTGCTTCCTCTCGAGTGGAGACGGGTATGTCGAGGGGAATTTCTTGAGTTGCAGCAAGGGTGTGAAGGACCCTTTGGAAGTTTCAGAGGTTAGGTGTGATTAGCCTCGAGACGCCTCAGCCGGAAATGGTCCTCATCTCGGCTGAGGGGATAAACTCCTGGATTTTACTCGAGTCGTGGCAGGTGCTTTCCACTTAGGACGTGGACCACAGGACCCGCTCTGGTGGCTCAGGAAGGCCAGTCCCCACGCGAGATGCTCGGGGGCCTTCTTAGGATTCTCTCCGTTGATTGCTGGGCCTAAGTCCTTGTGTGGAGTCGTTGCCGGAACCTGAGGATTCCTCTCCAGTGCTGACATGGATCTTGGGGTACTTCTGGAGTCTTCCCAGGGAGTCAGTCCTCGTCTCAGAGTGGGGGCATGCACGTGGCTTCCTCCCGAGCTGTAAGCAGTGTCACGCTTCCCTTCGCGTGGATCAAGGGATCTGTGGCTTTCCCTCGAGCTTTCCCACAGGGCTTTCCCACGAGGCTTTCCCACCAGGGCTGTCCCACGTGCCACCGTGGTGTGAGTCGATCCTCGGCTTGAAAGTCGAGGCAGTGCAGGGAAAACAGGTTTCCCTGGAATGGCACGGAGACATCTGGGGGACTCTGGGAATGGTGGCACGACCCTGGAGTTCCTCTCCGCCTTTCCTGTGGAGAGCGCCTCCTCTTGAGATGCGACGGGAATGCTGGCATTTCTTT
>NW_017207512.1:0-4382 GCF_001704415.2 Capra hircus | reverse complement strand
TCCTCTCCAGTGCTGACATAGATCTTGGGAGGTACTTCTGGAGTCTCCCCAGGGCAGTCAGTCCTCTACTCGAGTGGGGGCATGCACGTGCGCTTTCCTCCCGAGCTGTAGCAGCAGTGTCACGCTTCCCTTCGCGTGGATCAACGGATCTTGGCTTTCCCTCGACGCTTTCCCAAGAGGTTTTTCCACGAGGCTTTCCACAGGGCTGTCCCACGTGCCACCGTGGTGTGAGTCGATCCTCGGCTTGAAAGTCGACGCAATGCAGGGAAAACAGGTTTCTCTGGAATGGACTGAGACATCTGGCGGGACTCTGGAATGGTGGCAAGACCCTGGAGTTCCTCTCGCCTATCCAGTGGAGAGCGCCTCCTCTTGAGATGCGACGGAACGCCGGGAATTCTTTCCCGACCACGCAGGGAAAGGATCCCTCCGCTCGAGGTATGAGGCGGAAACGGGGGCTGCTCTGATTGGGCGCGGACTCTCGTGCTTCCTCTCGAGTGGAGACGGGTATGTCGGGGAACTTCTTGAGTTGCAGCAAGGGTGTGAAGGACCCTTCGGAAGTTCGAGAGCGTTAGGTGTGATTAGCCTCGAGACGCCTCTCAGCAGAAAAGGGCCTCATCTCGCCTGGAGGGGAGAACCTCCTGGATTTTCTCGAGTTGCGGCAGGTGCTCTCGACTTACGACTGGACCTCAGGGACCCGCTCTGGTGGCCTCAGGAAAGGCCAGTCCCCATGCAGTTGCTCGGGGCGGCCTCTCGGATTCCTCTCCCGTCGATGCCGGGCCCTGGGACCTTGTGTGGAGTCTGTTGTCGGATCCTGAGGATTCCTCTCCAGTGCTGACATGGATCTTGGGTACTTCTGGAGTCTCCCAGGGGAGTCATTCCTCGTCGCGAGTGGAGATATGCACGTGGGTTTTCCACCCGAGCTGTAGCAGCAGTGTCAAGCCTTCCCTTCGCGTGGATCATGGGATCTGTGGCTTTCCCTCGAGGCTTTCTCAGGAGACTTTCCCACGAGGCTTTCCCACAGGGCTGTCCCACATGCCACCGTGGTGTGAGTCGATCCTCAGCTTGAAAGTCGAGGCAGTGTAGGGAAAAATGGTTTCTGTGGAATGGAATGAGACATCTGGGGGAGTGTGGGAACGTGGCACGAACCTGGAGTTCCTCTCCCGTTTCAAGTGGAGAGCGCCTCCTCTTGAGATGCGACGGAAACGCCGGGAATACTTTCCAGACCACGCAAGGAAAGGATCCCTCCTCTAGAGCTATGAGGCGGAAACGGGGCTCCTCTGTATGTGGGCGGGACTCTCGTCCTTCTTCTCGAGTGGAGTCGGGTATGACGGGGGAACTTCTTGAGTTGCAGCAAGGGTGTGAAGGACCCGTGGGAAATTCCAGCGTTTAATTGTGATTAGCCTTGAGGAGCCTCATCGGAAAAGGGCCTCATCTCGCCTGGAGGGGAGAACCTAATGGATTTTCTCGAGTTGCGGCAGGTGCTCTCGACTTACGACTGGGACCTCAGGGACCCGCTCTGGTGGCCTCAGGAAAGGCCAGTCCCCATGCGAGTTGCTCGGGGGCCTCTCGGGATTCCTCTCCCGTCGATGCCGGGGCCTAAGACCTTGTGTGGAATCAGTGCCGGAACCTGAGGATTCCTCTCCAGTGCTGACATGGATCTTGGGGTACTTCTGGAGTCTCCCCAGGGAGTCAGTCCTCCTCTCGAGTGGGGGCATGCACGTGCGCTTTCCTCTCGAGTTGTAGCAGCACTGTCGCGCTTCCATTCGCGTGGATCAAGGGATCTGTGGCTTTCCCTCGAGGCTTTCCCACGAGGCTTTCCCACAGGGCTGTCCAACGTGCCACCGTGGTGTGAGTCGATCTTCAGATTGAAAGTCGACGCAGTGCTGGGAAAACAGGTTTCCCTGGAACGGACGGAGACATCTGGGGGACTCTGGGAATGGTGGCACGACCCTGGAGTTCCTATCGCCTTTCCTGTGAGAGAGCCTCCTCTTGAGATGCGACGGAAATGCCGGGAATTCTTTCCCGACCACGCAGGGAAAGGATCCCTCCCCTCGAGCTAGGAGGAGGAAACAGGGCTCCTCTGGATGTGGGCGGGATTCTCGTGCTTCCTCTCGAGTGGAGACGGGTATGTCGGGGAACTTCTTGAGTTGCGGCAAGGGTGTGAAGGACCCTTTGGAAGTTCCAGAGGTTAGGTGTAATTAGCCTCGAGACGCCTCAGTGGAAATGGGCCTCATCTCGCCTGGAGGGAGAACCTCCTGGATTTTCTAGAGTTGCGGCAGGTGCTCTCAACTTACGACGGGGACCTCAGGGACCCGCTCTCTGGCCTCAGGAAAGGCCAGTCCCCATGCGAGTTGCTCGGGGGCCTCTCGGGATTCCTCTCCCGTCGATGCCAGGGCCTAAGATCTTGTGTGGAGTCGGTGCCGGAACCTGAGGATTCCTCTCCAGTGCTGACATGGATCTTGGGGTACTTCTGGAGTCTCCCCAGGGCAGTCAGTCCTCTACTCGAGTGGGGGCATACACGTGCGCTTTCCTCCCGAGCTGTAGCAACAGTGTCACGCTTCCTTCGCGTGTATCAACTGATCTGTGGCTTTCCCTCGAGGCTTTCGCAAGAGGCTTTCCCACGAGGCTTTCCCACAGGGCTGTCCCACGTGCCACTGTGGTGTGAGTCGATCCTCGGCTTGAAAGTCGAGGCAGTGCAGGGAATACAGGTTTCCCTGGAATGGACTGAGACATCTGGGGGACTCTGGGAATGGGGGCACGACTCTGGAGTTCCTCTCTTTTTCCTCTGGAGAGCGCCTCCTCTTGATGTGGGACGGGAATGCCGCGAATTCTTTCCCGACCACGCAGGGAAAGGATCAAACCTCTCGAGCAATGAGGAGGAAACGTGGCTCCTCTGGATGTGGGCGGGACTTTCCTGCTTCCTCTCGAGTGGAGACGGGTATGTCGGGGAACTTCTTGAGTTGCAGCAAGGGTGTGAAGGACCCTTTGGAAGTTCCATAGGTTAGGTTTGATTAGCCTCGAGACGTCTCAGTGGAAATGGGCCTCATCTCGCCTGGAGGGGAGAACCTCCTGGATTTTCTCGAGTTGCGACAGGTGCTCTCGACTTACGACGGGGACCTCAGGGACCCGCTCTGGTGGCCTCAGAAAAGGCCAGTCCCCATGCGAGTTGCACGGGTGCTCTCGGGTTTCCTCTCCGTCGATGCCGGGGCCTAAGACCTTGTGTGGCTTCGGTGCCGGAATCTGAGGATTCCTCTTCAGTGCTGACATGCTTCTTGGGGTACTTCTGGAGTCTCCCCAGGGAGTCAGTCCTCGTCTCGAGTGGGGGCATGCACGTGCGCTTTCCTCCCGAGCTGTAGCAGCAGTGTCACGCATCCCTTCGCCTGGATCAAGGGATCTGTGGCTTTCCTCGAGGCTTTCCCACGAGGCTTTCCCACGAGGTTTTCCCACAGGGATGTCCCACGTGCCACCGTGGTGTGAGTCCATTCTCGGCTAGAAAGTCGAGACAGTGCAGGGAAAACAGGTTTCCCTGGAATGGACTGAGACATCTGGGGGACTCTGGGAATGGTGGCACGACCCTGGAGTTCCTCTCGCCATTCCTGTAGAGAGCGCCTCCTCGTGAGATGTGACGGGAACGCCGGGAATTCTTTCCCGACCACGCAGGGAAAGGATCCCTCCTCTCGAGCTAGGAGGCGGAAACGGGTCTCTGCTGGATGTGGGCGGGAATCTCGTGCTTTACTCTCGAGTGGAGACGGGTATGTCGGGGAACTTCCTGAGTTGCGGCAAGGGTGTGAAGGACCCTTTGGAAGTTCCAGAGGTTAGGTGTAATTAGCCTCGAGACGCCTCAGTGGAAATGGGCCTCATCTCGCCTGGAGGGAGAACCCCCTGGATTTTCTCGAGTTGCGGCAGGTGCTCTCGACTTACGACGGGGACCTCAGGGACCCGTTCTGCTGGCCTCAGGAAAGGCCAGTCCCCATGTGAGTAGCTCAGGGCCTCTCGGATTCCTCTTCCCCTTGATGTCGGAGACTAAGGTCTTGTGTGGAGTCGGTGCTGTAACCTGAGGATTCCTCTCCAGTGCTGACATAGATCTTGGGGTACTTCTGGAGTCTCCCAGGGCAGTCAGTCCTCTACTCGAGTGGGGGCATGCACGTGCCGCTTTCCTCCCGAGCTGTAGCAGCAGTGTCACGCTTCCCTTCGCGTGGATCAAGGGATCTGTGGCTTTCCCTCGACGCTTTCCCAGAGGCTTTTCACGAGGCTTTCCACAGGGCTGTCCACGTGCCACCGTGGTGTGAGTCGATCCTCGGCTTGAAAGTCGACGCAATGCAGGGAAAACAGGTTTCTCCTGGAATGGACTGAGACATCTGGGGGACTCTGGGAATGGTGGC
>NW_017207511.1:0-4383 GCF_001704415.2 Capra hircus | reverse complement strand
CGACCCTGGAGTTTTCCTCTCGCCTTTCCCGTGGAGAGTGCCTCCTCTTGAGATGCGAGGAACGCCGGGAATTCTTTCCGAACACGCAGGGAAAGGATGGCTCCTCTCGAGCTAGGAGGCGAAAACGGGGCTCCTCTGGATGTGGGCGGGACATTCGTGCTTTCCTCTCGAGTGGAGACGGTATGTTAGGGGAAATTTCTGAGTTGCAGCAAGGTTGTGAAGGACCCTTTGGAAGTTCCAGAGGTTAGGTGTGATTAGCCTTGAGACGCCTCAGCGGAAATGGGCCTCATCTCTCCTGGAGGGGGAGAACCTCCTGGATTTTCTCGAGTTGCGGCAGGTGCTCTCGACGAGACGGGACCTCAGGGACCCGCTCTGGTGGCCTCAGGAAAGGCCAGTCCCCATGCGAGTTGCTCGGGGCCTCTCGGGATTCCTCTCCCGTTGATGCCGGGGCCTAAGACCTTGTGTGGAGTCGGTGCCGGAACCTGAGGATTCCTCTCCAGTGATGACATGGATCTTGGGTGCTTCTGGAGTCTCCCCAGGGGCGTCAGTCCTCGTCTCGAGTTGGGGCATGCACGTGCGCTTTCCTCCGAGCTGTAGCAGCAGTGTCACGCTTCCCTTCGCGTGGATCAAGGATCTGTGGCTTTCCCTCGAGGCTTTCCCACCGAGGCTTTCCCACGAGGCTTTCCCACAGGGCTGTCCCACGTGCCACCGTGGTGTGAGTCGATCCTCGGCTTGAAAGTCGAGGCAGTGCAGGGAAAACATGTTTCCCTGGAATGGACTGAGACATCTGGGGGATTCTGGGAATGGTGGCACGACCTGGAGTTCCTCTCGCCTTTCCTGTGGAGGCGCCTCCTCTTGAGATGCGACGGAAACGCCGGGAATTCTTTCCCTACCACGCAGGGAAAGGATCCCTTCTCTCGAGCTAGGAGGCGGAAATGGGACTCCTCTGGATGTGGGCAGGACTCTCGTGCTTCCTCTCAGGTGGACACGGGTATGTCGGGGATCTTCTTGAGTTGCAGCAAGGGTGTGAAGGACCCTTTGTAAGTTCCAGAGTTTAGGTGTGATTAGCCTCGACACGCCTCAGCCGAAATGGGCCTCATCTCGCCTGGAGGGGAGAACCTCCTGGATTATCTCGAGTTGCGGCAGGTGCTCTCGACTTATGACGGGGACCTCAGGGACCCGCTCTGGTGCCTCAGGAAAGACCAGTGCCATGCAAGTTGCTCAGGGCCTCTCGGGATTCCTCTCCCGTTGATGCCCGGGCCTAAGACCTTGTGTGGAGTCAGTGCCGGAACATGAGGATTCCTCTCCAGTGCTGACATGGATCTTGGGGTACTTCTGGAGTCTCCCCAGGGGAGTCAGTCCTCGTCTTGAGAGGGGGCATGCACGTACGCTTTCCTCCCGAGCTGTAGCAGCAGTGTCACCCTTCCCTTCGCGTGGATCAAGGGATCTGTGGCTTTCCATCGAGGCTTTCCCACGAGGTTTTCCCACGAGGCTTTCCCACAGGGCTGTCCCACGTGCCACCGTGGTGTGAGTCGATCCTCGGCTCGAAAGCCGAGGCAGTGCAGGGAAAACAGGATTCCCTGGAATGGACTGAGACATCTGGGGGACTCTGGGAATGGTGACACAACCCTGGAGTTCCTCTCGCCTTTCCTGTGGAGAGCGCCTCCTGTTGAGATGGGACGGGAACGCGGGGAATTCTTTCCCGACCACGCAGGGAAAGGATCCCTCCTCTCGGGCTAGGAGGCGGAAACCGGGCTCCTCAGATGTGGGCGTGACTCTCGTGCTTCCTCTCGAGTGGAGACGGGTATGTCGGGGAACTTCTTGAGTTGCAGCAAGGGTGTGAAGAACCGTTTAGAAGTTCCAGAATTTAGGTGTGATTAACGGCGAGACGCCTCAGCGGAAATCGGCCTCATCTCGCCTGGATGGGAGAACCTCCTGGATTTTCTCGAGCTGCGGCAGGTGCTCTCGACTTAGACGGGGACCTCAGGGACCCGCTCTGGTGGCCTCAGGAAAGGCCAGTCCCCATGCGAGTTGCTCGGGGGCCTCTCGGGATTCCTCTCCCGTTGATGCCGGGGCCTAAGACCTTGTGTGGAGTCGGTGCCGGAACCTGAGCATTCCTCTCCAGTGCCAACATGGATCTTGGGGTACTTCTGGAGTCTCCCCAGGGGCGTCAGTCCTCGTCTCGAGTGGGGGCATGCACGTGCGCTTTCCTCCCGAGCTGTATCAGCAGTGTCACGCTTCCCTTCACGTGGCTCAAGGGATTTGTGGCTTTCCCTCGTGGCTTTCCCACGAGGCTTTCCCACAGGGCTGTCCCACGTGCCACCGTGGTGTGAGTCGATCCTCGGCTTGAAAGTCGAGGCAGTGCAGGGAAAACAGGTTTCCCTGGAATGGACTGAGACATCTGGGGGACTCTGGGAATGGTGGCACGACCCTGGAGTTCCTCTCGCCATTCCTGTGGAGAGGGCCTCCTCTTGAGATGCGACGGGAACGCCGGGAATTCTTTCCAGAGCACGCAGGGAAAGGATCCCTCCTCTGGAGCTAGGAGGCGGAAACGGGACTCCTCAGGATGTGGGCGTGACTCTCGTGCTTCCTGTCGACTGGAGACGGGTATGTCGGGGATCTTCTTGAGTTGCAGCAAGGGTGTGAAGGACCCTTTTAAGTTCCAGAGTTTAGGTGTGATTAGCCTCGACACGCCTCATCCGAAATGGGCCTCATCTCGCCTGGAGGGGAGAACCTCCTGGAGTTGCTCGAGTTGCGGCAGGTGCTCTCGACTTATGACGGGGACCTCAGGGACCCGCTCTGGTGGCCTCAGGAAAGGCCAGTGCACATGCGAGTTGCTCGGGGGCCTCTCGGGATTACTCTCCCTTGATGCCGGGGCCTAAGACCTTGTGTGGAGTCAGTGCCGGAACATGAGGATTCCTCTCCAGTTCTCACATGGATCTTGGGGTACTTCTGGAGTCTCCACAGGGGAGTCAGTCCTCGTGTCGAGAGGGGGCATGCACGTACGCTTTCCTCCCGAGCTGTACCAGCAGTGTCACGCTTCCCTTCGCGTGGATCAAGGGATCTGTGGCTTTCCCTCGAGGCTTTCCCACGAGGCTTTCCCACGAGGCGTTCCCACAGGGCAGTCCCACGTGCCACCGTGGTGTGAGTCGATCCTCGGCTTGAAAGTCGAGGTAGTGCAGGGAAAACAGGTTTCCCTGGAATGGATTGAGACATCTGGGGGGACTCTGGGAATGGTGGCACGTCCCTGGAGTTCCTCTCGCCTTTCCTGTGGAGAGCGCCTCCTCTTGCGTTGCGATGGGAACGCCGGGAATTCTTTCCCATCCACGCAGGGAAAGGATCCCTCCTCTCGAGCTAGGAGGCAGAAACGGGGCTCCTCTGGATGTGGGCAGAACTCTCGTGCTTCCTTTCGAGTGGAGACGGTATGTCGTGGAACTTCTTGAGTTGCAGCAACGGTGTGAAGGACCCTTTGAAAGTTCCAGAGGTTAGATGTGATTAGCCTCGAGGCGCCTCAGCGGAAATGGGCCTCATCTCGCCTGGTGGGGAGAACCTCCTGCATTTTTTCGAGCTGCGGCAGGTGCTCTCAACTTCCTACGGGACCTCAGGGACCCGCTCTGGTGTCCTCAGGAAAGGCCAGTCCCCATGCGAGTTTCTTGGGGGCACTCGGGATTCCCGTCCCGTCGATGCTAGGGCCTAAGACCTTGTGTGGAGTCAGTGCCGGAACCTGAGGATTCCTCTCCAGTGCTGACTTGGATCTTGGGGTACTTCTGGAGTCTCCCCAGGGGAGTCAGTCCTCGTCTCGAGTGGTGGAATGCACGTGCGCTTTCCTCCCGAGCTGTAGCAGCAGTGTCGCGCTTCCCTTCGCGAGGATCAAGGGATCAGGGGATTTCCCTCGAGGCTTTCCCACCAGGCTTTTCCACGAGGCTTTCCTACATGGCTGTCCCACGTGCCACCGTGGTGTGAGTCGATCCTCGGCTTGAAAGTCGAGGCAGTGGAGGGAAAACAGGTTTCCCTGGAATGGACTGAGTCATCTGGGGGACTCTGGGAATGGTGGCACGACCCTGGAGTTCCTCTCGCCTTTCCTGCGGAGAGCGCCTCCTCTTGAGATGCGATGGGAACGCAGGGAATTCTTTCCCGACCACGCAGGGAAAGGATCCCACTTCTCGAGCTAGGAGGCAGAAACGGGGCTCCTCTGGATGTGGGTCGGGACTCTCGTGCTTCCTCAAGTGGAGATGAGTATGTCGGGGAACTTCTTGAGTTGCAGCAAGGGTGTGAAGGACCCTTTGGAAGGCCAGAGTTTATTGTGATTTGCCTGGAGACGCCTCAGTGGAAATGGGCCTCCTCTCGCCTGGAGGGGAGAAACTGGATTTTCTCGAGGTTGTG
>NW_017207510.1:0-4384 GCF_001704415.2 Capra hircus | reverse complement strand
GGAGTCAGTCCTCGTCTCGAGAGGGGTATGCACGTGCCCTTTCCTCCCTAGCTGTGGCAGCTGTTTGGCACTTCCCTTTCGCGAGGATCAAGGGATCTGTGGCTTTCCATTGAGGCTTTCCCAGGAGGCTTTCCACGAGGCTTTTCCACGAGGCTATCCCTCGAGGCTTTCCCACAGGGCTGTCCCACGTGCCACCGTGGTGTGAGTCGATCCTTGGCTTGAAAGCCGATGCAGTGCAGGGAAAACAGGTTTCCCTGAATGGACGGAGACATCTGGGGGACTCTGGGAATGGTGACACGACCACTGGATGTTCCTATCGCCTTTCCTGTGGAGAGGGCCTCCTCTTGAGATGCAAGGGAACACTGGGAATTCTTTCCCGATCACGCAGGGAAAGGATTCCCTCCTCTCGAGCTAGGAGGCGGAAACGCGGCACCTCTGGTTGTGGGCGGTGACTCTCGTGCTTCCTCTCGAATGGAGACGGGTATGTCGGGGAACTTCTTGAGTTGCAGCAAAGGTGTGAGGGACCCTTTGGAAGTTCCAGATGTAAGGATGTGATTAGCCTCAAGACTCCTCAGCGGAAATGGGCCTCATCTCGCCTGGAGGGGAGAACCTCCTGGATTTTCTCGAGTTGCGACAGGTGCTCTCGACTTACATCGGGATCTCAGGGACCCGCTCTGGTGGCCTCAGGTATGGCCAGTCCCCATGCGAGTTGCTCGGGGGCCTCTCGGGATTCCTCTCCCGTCGATGCCGGGGCCTAAGACCTTGTGTGGAGTCGGTCCCGGACCCTGAGGATTCCTCTCCATTGCTGACATGTATCTTGGGGTACTTCTGGAGTCTCTCCAGGGGAGTCAGTCCTCGTCTCGAGTGGGGCATGCACGTGCGCTTTCCTCCCGAGCTGTAACAGCAGTGTCACGCTTCCCTTCTTGTGAATCAAGGGATCTGTGGCTTTCCCTTGAGGCTTTCCCAGGAGGCTTTCCCAGGAAGTTTTCCCACAGGGCTATCCCACGAGCCACCGTGGCTGTGAGTCGATCCACGGCTTGAAAGTCGAGGCAGTGCAAGGGAAGACAGGTTTCCCTGGAATGGACTGAGACATCTGGGGGACTCTGGGAATGGTGGCACGACCCTGGAGTTCCTCTCGCCTTTCATGTGGAGAGCGCCTCCTCTTGAGATGCGACGGGAACGCCGGGAATTCTTTCCCGACCACGCAGGGAAAGGATCCCACCTCTCAATCTAGGAGGCCTAAACGGGGCTCCTCTGTATGTGGGCGGGACTCTCGTGCTTCCTCTCGAGTGGAGTCGGGTATGTCGGGGAACTTCTTCAGTTGCAGCAAGGGTGTGAAGGACCCTTTGGAAGTTCCAGACTTTAAGTGTGAATAGCCTCGAGACGCCTCAATGGAAATGTTCCTCATCTCGCCTGGAGGGGAGAACCTCCCGGATTTTCTCGAGTTGCGGCAGGTGCTCTTGCCTTCTGACGGGGACCTCAGGGACCTGCTCCGGTGGCCTCAGGAAAGGCCAGTCCCCATGCGAGTTGCTCGCGGGCCTCTCGGGATTCCTCTCCCGTCGATGCTGGGGCCTAAGACCTGGTGTGGATTCGGTGCCGGAACGTGAGCTTTCCTCTCCAGTGCTGACATGGATCTTGGGGTACTTCTGGAGTCTCCCCAGGGGAGTCAGTCCTCGTCTCGAGAGGGGTATGCACGTGCCCTTTCCTCCCTAGCTGTGGCAGCTGTTTGGCACTTCCCTTCGCGAGGATCAAGGGATCTGTGGCTTTCCATTGAGGCTTTCCCAGGAGGCTTTCCCACGAGGCTTTCCCACGAGGCTATCCCTCGAGGCTTTCCCACAGGGCTGTCCCACGTGCCACCGTGGTGTGAGTCGATCCTTGGCTTGAAAAGCCGATGCAGTGCAGGGAAAACAGGTTTCCCTGGAATGGACGGAGACATCTGGGGGACTCTGGGAATGGTGGCACGACCCTGGAGTTCCTCTCGCCTTTCCTGTGGAGAGCGCCTCCTCTTGAGATGCGACGGGAACTTCGGGAATTCTTTCCCGACCACGCAGGGAAAGGATCCCTCCTCTCGAGCTAGGAGGCGGAAACGGGGCTCCTCTGGATGTGGGGTGAACTCTCGTGCTTCGTCTCGAGTGGAGACGGGTATGTCGGGGATCTTCTTGAGTTGCAGCAAGGGTGTGAAGGACCCTTTGGAATTTACAGATGTTAGGTGTGATTAACCTCGAGACGCCTCAGCGCAAATGGGCCTCATCTCGCCTGGAGGGGAGAACCTCCTGGATTTTCTCGAGTTGCGGCATGTGCTCTCGATTTACGACGGGGACCACAGGGACCCGCTATGGTGGCCTCAAGAAAGGTCAGTCATCATGCGAGTTACTCGGGGGCCTCTCGGGTTTCATCTCCCGTCGATGTTGGGGCCTAAGATCTTGTGTGGAACAGTGCCCGAACCTGAGCATTCCTCTCCAGTGCTGACATGGATCTTGGGGTACTTCTGCAGTCTCCCCAGGGGAGTCAGTCTTCGTCTAGAGTGGTGGCATGCACGTGCGCTTTCCTTCCGAGCTGTAGCAGAAGTGTCGCTCTTCCCTTCGCGGGGATCAAGGGATCTGTGGCTTTCCCTCGAGGCTTTCCCACGAGGCTTTCCCACTAGGCTTTCCCACAGGGCTATGCCACATGCCACCGTGGTGTGACTCGATCCTCGGCTTGAAAGTCGAGGCAGTGCAGGGAAAACAGGTTTCCCTGGAATGGACTGAGACATCTGGGGTCTATGGGAATGGTGGCACGACCCTGGAGTTCCTCTCGCCTTTCCTGTGGAGAGCGCCTCCTCTTGTGATGCGACGGGAACGCTGTGAATTCTTTCCCCACCACGCAGGGAAAGGATCCCTCCACTCGAGCTAGGAGGCGAAAACGTGGCTCCTCTGGATGTGGGCTGTATTCTCGTGCTTCCTTTCGAGTGGAGACAGGTATGTCGGGGAACTTCTTGAGTTGCAGCAAGGGTGTGAAGGACCCTTTGGAATTTCCACATGTTAAATGTGATTAGCCTCGAGACGCCTCAGCGGAAATGGGCCTCATCTGGCCTGGAGGGGAGAACCTCCTGGATTTTCTCGAGTTGCGGCAGGTGCTCTCGACTTACGACGGGGACCTCAGGGACCCGCTCTGGTGGCCTCAGGAAACGGCCGTCCCCATGCGAGTGCTCGGGGCCTCTCGGGATTCCTCTCCCGTCGATGCCAGGGCCTAAGACCTTGTGTGGAGTCTGTTCCGGAACCTGAGGATTCCTCTCCAGTGCTGACATAGAACTTGGGGTACTTCTGAGTCTCCCCAGGGGAGTCAGTCCTCGTCTCGAGTGGGGGCCTGCACGTGCGCTTTCCTCTCGAGCTTTAGCAGCAGTGTCACGCTTCCCTTCGCGTGGATCAAGGGATCTGTGGCTTTCCCTCGAGGCTTTCCCACGAGGCTTTCCCACAGGGCTGTCCCACGTGCCACCGTGGTGTGAGTCGATCCTCGGCTTGAAAGTGGAGGCAGTGCAGGGAAACAGGTTCCCTGGAAGTGGACTGAGACATCTGGGGGACTCTGGGAATGGTGGCACGACGCTGGAGTTCCTCTCACCTTTCCTGTGGAGAGCGCCTCCTCTTGATGATGCGAGGGAAACGCCGGGAATTTTTTCCCGAGCACGCAGGTAAAGGATCCCTCCATCGATCTAGCAGGCAGAAACAGGGCTCCTCTGGATGTGGGCGGGACTCTCGTGCTTCCTCTCGAGTGGAGACGGGTATGTCGGGGAACTTCTTGAGTTGCAGCAAGGGGTGTGAAGGACCCTTTGGAAGTTCCAGAGGTTAGGTGTGAATAAGCCTCGAGACGCCTCAGCTGAAATGGGCCTCATCTCGCCTGAGGGGAGAACCTCCTGGATTTTCTCGAGTTGCGGCAGGTGCTCTCGACTTACGACGGGGACCTCAGGGACCCGCTCTGGTGGCCTCAGGAAAGGCCAGTACCCATTCGAGTTGCTCGGGGCCTCTTGGGATTCCTCTCCCGTCGAAATCGGGGCCTAAAACATTGTGTGGAGTCGGTGCCGGAAACTGAGGATTCCTCTCCAGTGCTGACATGGAACTTGGAGTACTTCTGAGTCTCCCCAGGGGAGTCAGTCCTCGTCTCGAGTTGGGGCCTGCACGTGTGCTTTCCTCTCGAGCTGTAGCAGCAGTGTCACGCTGGCTTAAGACCTTGTGTGGCGTCGGTGCCGGACCTGAGAATTCCTCTCCAGTGCTGACATAGATCTTGGGGTACTTCTGAGTCTCCCCAGGGAGTCAGTCCTCGTCTCGAGTGGGGCCTGCACGTGCGCTTTCCTCTCGAGCTGTAGCAGCAGTGTCACGCTTCCCTTCTCGCTTGGATCAAGGGCATCTGT
>NW_017207509.1:0-4384 GCF_001704415.2 Capra hircus | reverse complement strand
CTCCGTCCATTCCAGAAGAACCTGCTTTTCCCTTCACTGCCTCGACGTTCACGCGAGGATAGACTCACACCACCGTGACATGTGGGACAGCCCTGTTCGAAAGCCTCGTGGGAAAGCCTCGATGCAAAGCGACTGATCCCAGAACCACATGGCGGCAAGCGTGACACTGCTGCTACAGCTTGTGAGGAAATCGCAGGTGCATGCCCCACACGAGATGAGGACTGACCCCCTGGTGAGACTCCAGAAGTATGGAAAGATTCATGTCAGCACTGGAGAGGCATCCTCAGGGTCTGGCCCCGACTCACACAAGGTCTTAGCACCGGCATCGATGGAGAGGAATCCCTATAGGCCCATGGTAACTCGCATGGGGACTGGCCTTTCCTGAGGCCACCAGAGCGAGTCCCTGAGGTCCCGTCGTAACTCGAGAGCACCTACCACAACTCGGTAAAATCCAGGAGGTTCTCCCCTCCAGGCGAGATGAGGCCCATTTCCGCTGAGGTGTCTCGAGGCTAATCACACCTAACCTGTGGAACTTCCAAAGGGTCCTTCACACCCTTGCTGCAACTCAAGAAGTTCCCCGACAAACCCGTCTTCACTCGAGAGAGCACGGGGGGTCCGCCCACATCCAGAGGAGCCCCATTTCCGCCTCGTAGTTCGAAATGAGGGATCCTTTCCCTGCTTCATCGGGAAAGGATTCCCGCCGTTCCCGCCGCATCTCAAGAGGAGGCGCTCTCAACAGGAAAGGCGAGAGGAACTCCAGGGTCGTGCCAACATTCCAAGAGTCCCCCAGATGTCTCAGTCCATTACAGGGAAACCTGTTTTCCCTGCACTGCCTCGACATTCACGCGGAGGATTGACTCACACTACGGTGGCACGTGGGACACCCCTGTTGGAAAGCCTCGTGGGAAAGCCTCGAGGGAAAGCCACAGATCCTTTGATCCATGCGAATGGAAGCGTTACACTGCTGCTACCTCTCGGAAGGAAAGCGCACGTGCATGACCCCACTCGAGCCGAGGACTGACTCCCGAGGGCAGACTCCAGAAGTACCCCAAGATGCATGTCAGCTCTGGAGAGGAATCCTCAGGTTCTGAACACAACTCCACAAAAGGTCTTAGGCCCTGGCATCGACGGGAGAGGAATCCTGAGAGGACCCCTAGCAACTCGCATGGCGACTGGCCTTTCTTGAGGGAACCAGAGCGGGTCCCTGAGGTCCCTGTCGTAACTCAATAGCACCTGCCACAACTCGAGAAAATCCAGGAGGTTCTCCCCTTCAGGCGAGATGAGGCCCATTTCCGCTGAGGCGTCTTGAGGCTAAACACACCTAACCTCTGGAACTTCCAAAGGGTCCTTCCCACACTTGCTGCAACTCAATAAGTTCCCCGACATACCCGTCTCCACTCGAGAGGAAGCACGAGAGTCCGCCCACATCCAGAGGAGCCTGGCTTCCACCTCGTAGCTCTAGATGACGGATTCTTTTCCAGCTTCGTCTGGAAAGAATTCCCGGCTTTCCCGTCGCAACTCAAGAGGAGGCGCTCTCAACAGGAAAAGCGAGAGAAACCCCAGTATCGTGCCACAATTCCAAGGGACCCCCAGATGTCAGTCCATTCCAGAGGAACTTGCTTTCCCTGCACTGCCTCTACTTTCACGCCGAGGATCCACTCACTACACCATGGAACGTGGGTCAGCCCTGTGGGAAAGCCTCGTCGGAAAGCCTCGAGGGAAAGCCACAGATCCCTTGATCCACGCGACGGGAAGTGTGACACTGCTGCTACAGTTCCTGAGGAGAGCTCACGTGCATGCCCCCACATGAGATGAGCACAGACTCCCCAGGGGAAACTCCAGAAGTAAGCCAAGATCCATGTCAGCACTGAAGAGGAATCCTCAGGTTCCAGCCCCGACTCCACAAAAGGTCTTAGGCCCCGACATCGACCGGAGAGGAATCCCGAAAGCGCCCTTGCAACTCCCATGGGCACTGGTCTTTCCTGAGGCCACCAGAGCGGGTCCCTGAGGTCCCTGTCGTAACTCGAGAGACCCTGCCCAACTCTAGAAAATCCAGGAGGTTTTCCCCTCCAGGCGAGATAAGGCCCATTTCCTCTGAGGCGTCTGGAGGCTCATCACACCTAAATTCTGGAAATTCAAAAGGGTCCTTGCTGCAACTCAAGAAGTTCCCCGACATACCCGTCTCCACTCGAGAGGAAGACGAGGGTCCCGCCCACATCCAGAGGAGACGCCGTTTTGGTATCGAAGCTCGAGATGAGGGATCCTTTCCCTGCTTGGTCAGGAAATAATACACGCCATTCCGCTCGCATTTCAAGGGGAAGCGCTCTCCACAGGAAAGGCGAGAGGAACTCCAGGGTCGAGCCACCATTCACAGAGTCACCCAGATGTCTCAGTCCATTCCAGAGGAAACTGTTTTTCCTGCACTGCCTCGAATTTCACGGCGAGGATCGACTCAAACCACGGTGGCACGTGGGATAGCCCTGTGGGAAAGCCTCGTGGGAAATCCTCTTGGGAAAGCCTCGAGGGAAAGCCACAGATCCATTGATCCACGCGAAGGGAAGCATGACACTGCTGCTACATCTCGGGAGGAAAGCGCACGTGCATGCCCCCACTCGAGACAAGGACTGACTCCCCTGGGGAGACTCCAGAAGTATCCCAAGATCCATGTCAGCACTGGAGAGGAATCCTCAGGTTCTGGGCACTATCTCCACACAAGGTCTTAGGCCCCGGCATCGACGGGAGAGGAATCCCGAGAGGCCCCGAGCAATTCGCATGGGGACTGGTCTTTCCTGAGGCCACCAGAGCAGGTCCCTGATGTCCTGGTCGTAAGTTGTGAGCACCTGCCTCAACTGGAGAAAATCCAGGTGGTTCTTCCCTCCAGGCGAGATGAGGCCCATTTCTGCTGAGCCATATCCAGGCTAATCACACCTAACCTGTGGAACTTCCAAAGGGTCCTTCACATCCTTGCTGCAAATCAAGAAGCTCCCCGACATACCCGTCTCCAGTGGAGAGGAAGCACGAGAGTCCCGCTCACATCTAGGAGCCCCGTTTCCGCCTCCTAGATCGAGAGGAGGGATCCTTTCCTGCGTGGTCGGGAAAGAATTCCCGGCGTTCCCGTCGCATCTCAAGAGGAGGCGCTCTCCACAGGAAAGGCGAGAGGAAATCCAGGTTCGTGCCACCATTCATAGAGTCAGCCAGATGTCTCTGTCCATTCCAGGGAAACCTGTTTTCCCTCAATGCCTCGACTTTCAAGCCGAGGATCGACTCACACCACGGTGGCACGTGGGACAGCTCTGTGGGAAAGGCCCGTGGGAAAGCCTCGTGGGAAAGGCTCGTGGGAAAGCCTCTAGGGAAAGGCACTGATCCCTTGATCCACGCGAAGGTAGGCGTATCACTGCTGCTAGAGCTCGGGAGGAAAGCGCACGTGCCTGCCCTCACTCGAGTCGATGTCTGACTCCCCTGGGGAGACTCCAGAAGTACCCCAAGATCCATGTCACACTGGAGAGGAATCCTCAGGTTCCGGCACCGACTCCACACAAGGTCTTAGCCCCTGCATCGATGGGACATGAATCCCAAGAGGCCCCGAGCAACTCGCATGGGGAATGGCCTTCCCTGAGGCCACCAGTGCGGGTCCCTGAGGTCCCCGTCGTAAGTCGAGAGCACTTGCCTCAACTCGAGAAAATCCAGGAGGTTCTCCCCTCCAGGCGAGATGAGGCCCATTTCCGCTGAGGCGTCTTGAGGCTAATCAAATCTAACATCTGGAACTTCCAAAGGGTCCTTCTCGCCCTTGCTGCAACTCAAGAAGTTCCCCGACATACTCGTCTCCACTCCACAGGAAGCACGAAAGTCCCGCCCACATTCAGAGGAGCCCAGTTTCCGCCTGCTAGCTCGAGAGGAGGGATAATTCTCCCTGTGTGGTCGGGAAAGTATTCCCGGCGTTCCCGTCGCATCTCAACAGGAGGCCCTCTCCACAGGAAAGGCGAGAGGAACTCCAGGGTCGTGCCACCATTCCCAGAGTCCCCCAGATGTCTCAGTCCATTCCAGGGAAACCTGTTTTCCCTGCACTGCCTCGACTTTCAAGCCGAGGATCCACTCAAACCACGGTGGCACGTGGGACAGCCCTGTGGGACAGCCTCGTGAAAAGCCTCGTGGGAAAGCCTCGAGGCAAAGCCACAGATCCCTTGATCCACGCGAAGGGAAGGGTGACACTGCTCCTACAGCTCGGGAGGGAAGCGCACGTGCATGCCCCATTCGAGACAGGACTGACTCCCCTGGGAGACTCCAGAAGTACCCAAGATCCATGTCAGCACTGGAGAGGAATCCTCAGGTTTCAGGACCGACTCCACACAAGGTCTTAGGCCCCGGCTCGACGGGAGAGGAATCC
>NW_017207508.1:0-4384 GCF_001704415.2 Capra hircus | reverse complement strand
AATGGATTGAGACATCTGGGGGCTCAGGGAATGGTGGAACGACCCTGGAGTTCCTCTCGACTTTCCTGTGGAGAGCGGCCTCCTCTTGAGATGCGACGGGAACGCCGGGAATTCTTCCCGACCACGCAGGGAAAGGACCTCCTCCCGAGCTAGAAGGCGGAAACGGGCTCCTCTGGATGTGGGCGGACTCTCGTGTTTCCTCTCGAGTGGAGACGGGTATGTCGGGGGGAACTTCTTGAGTTGCAGCAAGGGTGTGAAGGACCCTTTGGAAGTTCCAGAGGTCAGGTGTGATTAGCCTCGAGACGCCTCAGCGGAAATGGGCCTCATCTCTCCTGGAGGGGAGAACCTCCTGAATTTTTTCGAGTTGCGGCAGGTGCTCTCGACTTACGACGGGGACCTCAGGGACCCGCTCTGGTGGCCTCAGGAAAGGCCAGTCCCCATGCGAGTTGCTCGGGGGCTCTCTCGGGATTCCTCTCCCTTCGATACCGGGGCCTCAGATCTTGTGTGGAGTGGGTGCTGGAACCTGAGGATTCCTCTCCAGTGGTGACATGGATTTTGGGGTACTTCTGAGTCTCCCCAGGGGAGTCAGTCCTCGTCTCGAGTGGGGGCCTGCACGTGCGCTTTCCTCTCGAGCTGTAGCAGCAGTGTCATGCTTCCCTTCGCTTGGATCAAGGGATCTGTGGCTTTCCCTCGAGGTTTTTCCCACGAGCCTTTCCCACGTGGCTTTCCCACAGGGCTGTCCAAGTGCCACCGTGGTGTGAGTCGATCCTCGGCTTAAAGTTGAGGCAGTGCAGGGAAAACACGTTTCCCTGGAATGGACTGAGACATCTGGGGGACTCTGTGAATGGTGGCACGACCCTGGAGTTCCTCTCGCCTTTCCTGTGTGAGCGCCTCCTCTTGATATGCGACAGGAAGGCCGCGAATTCTTTCCCGATCACGCAGGAAAGGATTCCCTCCTCTCGAGCTAGGAGGCGGGTACCGGGCTCCTCTGGATGTGGGCAGAACTCTGGTGCTTCCTCTCGAGTGGAGACGGGTATGTTGGGGAACTTCTTGAGTTGCAGCAAGGGTGTGAAGGACCCTTGGAAGTTCCAGATGTTAGATGTGATAAGCCTCGATACGCCTCAGCGGAAATGGGCCTCATCTCGCCTGGAGGGGAGAACCTCCTGGATTTTCTCAAGTTGATGCAGGTGCTCTCGACTTACGACGGGGACCTCAGGGACCCGCTCTAGTGGCCTCAGGAAAGGCCAGTCCCCATGCGAGTTGCTCGCAGGCTCTCGGGATACCTCTCCCTTCGATGCTGTGGCCTAAGACCTTGTATGGAGTCAGTGCCGGAACCTGAGGATTCCTCTCCAGTGCTGACATGGATCTTTGGGTACTTCTGGAGTCTCCCCAGGGGAGTCAGTCCTCGTCTCGAGTGGTGGCATGCACGTGCGTTTTCCTCCCGAGCTGTAGCAGCAGTGTCCCGCTTCCCTTTGCGTGGATCAAGGGATCTGTGGCTTTCCCGCGAGGCTTTCCCTTGAGGCTTTCCACGAGGGCTTTCCCACAGGGCTGTCCCACGTGCCACCGTGGTGTGAGTCGATCCTCGGCTTGAAAGTGGAGCAGTGCAGGGAAAACAGGTTTCCCTGGAATGACTGAGACATCTGGGGGACTCTGGGAATGGTGGGCACGACCCTGGAGTTCCTCTCGCCTTTTCTCTGGAGAGCGCCTCCTCTTGAGATGCGACGGGAATGCCGGGAATTCTGTCCCGAAAACGCAGGGAAAGGATACCTCCACTCGAGCTAGGAGGCGGACAGGGGCTCCTCTGGATGTGGGCAGAACTCTCGTGCTTCCTCTCGAGTGGAGACGGGTATGTCGGGAACTTCTTGAGTTGCAGCAAGGGTGTGAAGGACGCCTTTGGAAGTTCCTGAGGTTACGTGTGATAGCCTCGAGACGCCTCAGTGGAAATGGGCTTCATCTCGCCTGGAGGGGAGAACCTCCTGGATTTTCTCGAGTTGTGGCAGGTGCTCTCGACTTATAATGGGGACCTCAGGGACCCGCTCTGGTGGCCTCAGGAAAGGCCCATCCCCATGGGAGTTGCTCGTGGGCCTCTCGGGATTCCTCTCCGTCGATGTCGGGGCCTAAGACCTTGTGTGTAGTCGTTGCCGGAATCTGAGGATTCCTCCCCAGTGCTGACATGGATCTTCGGGTACTTCTGGAGTCTCCACAGGGGAGTCAGTCCTCCTATCGAGTCTGGGCATGCACGTGGGATTTCCTCCCGAGCTGTATCAGCAGAGTCACGCTTCCCTTCGCGAGGATCAAGGGATCTGTGGCTTTCCCTAGAGGCTTTCCCACGAGGCTTTCGCACGAGGCTTTCCCACGAGGCTTTCCCACAGGGCTGTCCCACCTGCCACCGTGGTGTGAGTCGATCCTCGGCTTGAAAGTCGAGGCAGTGCACGGAAAACAGGTTTCCCTGGAATGGATTGAGACATCTGGGGGGCTCAGGAATGGTGGAACGACCCTGGAGTTCCTCTCGACTTTCCTGTGGAGAGCGCCTCCTCTTGAGATGCGACGGGAACGCCGGGAATTCTTCCCGACCACGCAGGGAATGGATCCCTCCTCCCGAGCTAGGAGGCGAAACGGGCTCCTCTGGATGTGGCGCGGACTCTCGTGTTTCCTCTCGAGTGGAGACGGGTATGTCGGGGAACTTCTTGAGTTGGCAGCAAGGGTGTGAAGGACCCTTTGGAAGTTCCAGAGGTTAGGTGTGATTAAACCTCGAGACGGCTCAGCGGAAATGGGAGACTCATCTAGGCCTGCAGGAGTGAACCTCCTGGATTTTCTCGAGTTGCAGCAGGTGCCCTCGACTTACGACGGGACCTCAGGGACCCGCTCTGGTGGCCTCAGGAAAGGCCAGTCCCCATGCGAGTTGCCTGGGGGCCTCTCGGGATTCCTCTCCCTTCGATGCCGGGGCCTCAGATCTTGTGTGGAGTGGGTGCTGGAACCCTGAGGATTCCTCTCCAGTGGTGACATGGATTTTGGGGTTCTTCTGAGTCTCCCCAGGGGAGTCAGTCCTCGTCTCGAGTGGGGGCCTGCACGTGCCGCTTTCCTCTCGAGCTGTAGCAGCAGTGTCACGCTTCCCTTCGCTTGGATCAAGGATCTGTGGTTTTCCCTCGAGTTTTCCCACGAGCCTTTCCCAGCGTGCTTTCCCACAGGGCTGTCGCAAGTGCCACCGTGGTGTGAGTCGATCCTCGGCTTCAAAGTTGAGGCAGTGCAGGAAAACACTTTTCCCTGGAATGGACTGATACATCTGGGGGACTCTGTGAATGGTGGCACGACCCTGGAGTTCTCTCGCCTTTCCTGTGTGAGCGCCTCCTCTTGATATGCGACAGGAAGGCCGCAAATTCTTTCCCGATCACGCAGGAAAGGATCCCTCCTCTCGAGCTAGGAGGCGGGTACCGCGCTCCTCTGGATGTGGGCAGAACTCTGGTGCTTCCTCTCGAGTGGAGACGGGTATGTTGGGAACTTCTTGAGTTGCAGCAAGGGTGTGAAGGACCCTTGGAAGTTCCAGATGTTAGATGTGATAAGCCTCGATACGCCTCAGCGAAATGGCCTCATCTCGCCTGGAGGGAGAACCTCCTGGATTTTCTCAAGTTGATGCAGGTGCTCTCGACTTACGACGGGGACCTCAGGGACCCCGCTCTAGTGGCCTCAGGAAAGGCCAGTCCCCATGCGAGTTGCTCGGGCGCCTCTCGGGATTCCACTCCTGTCGATGCGGGCCTAAGATCTTGTGTGGAGTCGGTGCCGTAACTTGAGCATTCCTCTACAGTGCCTACATGGATCTTGGGGTACTTCTGGAGACTCCCCAGGGGAGTCGGACCTCGTCTCGAATGGGGCATGCACGTGCTCTTTCCTCCCGAGCTGTAGCAGCAGTGTCACGCGTCACTTGGCGTGGATCAAGGATCTGGGCTTTCCCTCGAGGCTTTCCACGAGGCTTTCACGAGGCTTTCCCACAGGGCTGTCCCACGTGCCACCGTGGTGTGAGTCGATCCTCGGCTTGAAAGTCGAGGCAGTGCAGGGAAAACAGGTTTTCCTGGAATGGACTGAGACATCTGGGGACCTGGGGAATGGTGGCACGACCCTGGGTTCGCTCTCGCCTTTCCTGTGGAGAGCGCCTCCTCTTGAGATGCGACGGAAACGCGGGAATTCTTTCCCGACCACGCAGGGAAAGAATCCCTCCTCTGGAGCTAGGAGGCGTAAACGGGTCTCCTTTGGATGTGGGCGGGACTGGCATGCTTCCTCTCGAGTGGAGACGGGTATATCGGGGAACTTCTTGAGTTGCAGCAAGGGTGTGAAGGACCCGTTGGAAGTTCAGAGGTTAGGTGTGATTAGCCTCGAGACGGCGCTCAGC
>NW_017207507.1:0-4385 GCF_001704415.2 Capra hircus | reverse complement strand
GAGCAACTCGCATGGGGTCGCCTTCCTGAGGCCGCCAGAGAGGGTCCCTGAGGTCCCGTCGTAACTTGAGAGCACCTGCCACAACTCGAGAAAATCCAGGAAGTTCTCCCTCCAGGCGAGATGAGGCCCGTTTCCGTTGAAGCGTCTCGAGGCTAATCACATCTAACCTCTGGAACTTCGAAAGGGTCCTTCACACCCTTGCTGCAACTCAAGAAGTTCCCCGACATACCCGTCTCCACTCGAGAGGAAGCACGAGAGTCCCGCCCACATCCAGAGGAGCCCCATTTCCCCCTCCTAGCTTGAGTGGAGGGATCCTTTCCCTGCGTGGTGGGGAAAGAATTCCCTGCATTACCGTCGCATCTCAAGAAGAGGCGCTCTCCACAGGAAAGGCGAGAGGAACTCCAGGGTCGTGCCACCATTCCCAGAGTCCCCCAGATGTCTCAGTCCATTCCAGGGAAATCTGTTTTCCCTCCACTGCCTCGACTTTCAAGCCGAGGATCGACTCACACCACGGTGGCACGTTGGATAGTCCTGTGGGAAAGCCTCGTGGGAAAGCCTCGAGGGAAAGCCACAGGTCCCTTGATCCACGCGAGGGGAAGCGTGACACTGCAGCTACAGCTCGGAAAGAAAGGGCACGTGCATGCCTCACTCGAGACGAGGACTGACTCCCCTGGGGAGACTCCAGAAGTACCCAAGATCCATTCCAGCACTGGAGAGGAATACTCAGGTTCCGGCACCGTCTCCACACAAGGTCTTAGGCCCCAGCATCTACGGAGAGGAATCCCGAGAGGCCCCGAGCAACTCGCATGGGGACTGGCCTTTCCTGAGGCCACCAGAGCGGGTTCTGACGTCCCTGTCGTAAGACGAGAGCACCTGCCGCAACTCGAGAAAATCCAGGAGGTTCGCACCTCCAGGCGAGATGAGGCCCATTTCTCCTGAGGCGTCTGGAGGCTAATCACATCTAACCTCTGGAACTTCCAAAGGGTCCTTCACACCCTTGCTGCAACTCAAGAAGTTCCCGCCGACATACCCGTCTCCACTCGAGAGGAAGCACGAGAGTCCCGCCCACATCCAGAGGAGCCCCGTTTCCGCCTCCTAGCTCGAGAGGAGGGATCCTTTCCCGGCGTGTTCGGGAAAGAATTCCCGGCATTCCCGTCGCAAGTCAAGAGGAGGCGCTCTCCACAGGAAAGGCGAGAGGAACTCCAGGGTCGTGCCACATTCGCAGAGTCCCCCAGATTTCTCAGTCCATTCCAGGGAAACCTGTTTTCCCTGGACTGCCTCGACTTTCAAGCCGAGGATCGACTCACACCACGGTGGCACGTGGACAGTCCTGTGGGAAAGCCTCCTGGGAAAGCCTCGGGAAAGCCTCGAGGGAAAGCCCCCTGATGCCTTGATCCACGCGAAGGGAAGCGTGACACTGCTGCTACAGCTCGGAAGGAAAGAGCACGTGCATGCCCCCACTCGAGACGAGGACTGACTCTCCTGGGGAGACACCAGAAGTACCCCAAGATCCATGTCAGCACTGGAGAGGAATCCACAGGTTTCGGCACCGACTCCACTCAAGGTCTTAGGCCCCGGCATCGAGGGAGAGGAATCCCGAGAGGCCCACGAGCAACTCGCATGGTGACTGGCCTTTCCTGAGGCCACCAGAGCGGGTCCCTGAGGTCCCCGTCGTAAGTGGAGAGCACCTGCCGCAACTCGAGAAAATCCAGGAGGTTCTCCCCTCCAGGCGAGATGAGGACCATTTCCGCTGAGGCTTCTCGAGGCTAATCACACCTAACCTCTGGAACTTCCAAAGGGTCCTTCACACCCTTGCTGCAACTCAAGAAGTTCCCTGACTTACCCGGCTCCACTCGAAAGGAAGCACGAGAGTCCCGCCCACATCCAGAGGAGACCCGTTTCTGCCTCCTAGCTCGAGCGGAGGGATCCTTTCCCTGCGTGGTCGGGAAAGAATTCCCGGCGTTCCGTCGCATCTCAAGAGGAGGCGCTCTCCACAGGAAAGGCGAGAGGAACTCCAGGGTCGTGCCACCATTCCAGAGTCCCCCAGATGCTCAGTCCATAACAGGGAAACCAGTTTCCCAGCACTGCCTCGACTTTCAAGCCAAGGATGACTCACAACACGGTGGCACGTGGGACATCCCAGTGGGTAAACGTCGTGGAAATCCTCGTGGCAAAGCCTCGTGAGAAAGCCTCCACGGAAAGCCACAGATTCCTGGATCCACGCGAAGGGAAGCGTGACACTGATGCTACAGCTCTGGAGGAAATTGCACGTGCATGCATGCACTAGAAACGAGGACTGACTCACCTTGGAGACTCCAGAAGTACCCCAAGGTCCATGTAAGCACTGGAGAGGTTTTCTCAGGTTCCGGCACCGACTCCACACAAGGTATAAGGCGCCAGCATCGACGGGAGAGGAATCCCGAGAGGCCCCCGAGCAACTCGCATGGTGACTGGCCTTTCCTGAGGCCACCAGAGCGGGTCCCTGAGGACCCCGTCTTAAGTCCACAGCACCTGCCGCAACTCGAGAAAATTCAGGAGGTTCTCCCCTTCAGGCGACATGAGGCCCATTTGTGCTGAGGCGTCTCGAGACTAATCACACCTAACCTCTGGAACTTCCAAAGCGTCTTTCACACCCTTGCTGCAACTCAAGAAGTTCCCGACATACCCGTCTCCACTCGAGAGGAAGCACGAGAGTCCCGCCCACATCCAGAGGAGCCCCGTTTCCGCCTCATAGTTCCAGAGGAGGGATCCTTTCCCTAGGTGGTCGGGTAAGTATTCCTGGCGTTCCCGTCGCATCTCAAGAGGAGGCGCGCTCTCCACAGGAAAGGCGAGAGGAACTCCAGGGTCGTGCCACCATTCCCAGAGTCCCCCAGATGTTCAGTCCATGCCAGGGAAACCAGTTTTCCCTGCACTGCTTCGACTTTCAAGCCGAGGATCGACTCATACAACGGTGGCACGTGGGACAGCCCTGTGGGAAAGCCTCGTGGGAAAGCCTCATGGGAAAGCCTCGAGGTAAAGCCCCTGATCCCTTGATCCACAAGAAGGGAAGCGTGACACTCCTGCTACAGCTCGGGAGCGCACGTGCATGCCCCCACTCGAGACGAGGACTGACTCCCCTGGGAGACTCCAGAAGTACCCAAGATCCATGTCAGCACTGGAGAGGAATCCTCAGGTTCCGGCACCGATTCCACACAAGATCTTAGGCCCGGCATCGAGGGAGAGGAATCCCGAGAGGCCCCCGAGCAACTCCCATGGGGACTGGCCTTTCATGAGGCCACACAGCGCGGTCCCTCAGGTCCCCTTCGTAAGTCGAGAGCACCTGCCGCAACTTGAGAAAATTCAGGAGGTTCTCGCCTCCAGGCGAGATGAGCCCCATTTCCGATGAGGCGTCTCGAGGCTAATCACACCTAAAGCTCTGGAACTTCCAAAGGGTCCTTCACACCCTTCCTGCAACTCAAGAAGTTCCCCGCAACATACCCCGTCTCCACTCGAGAGGAAGCACGAGAGTCCACATACAGAGGAGCCCGTTTCCGCCTCCTAGCTCGAGAGGTGGGATCCTTTCGCTGGCGTGGTCGGGAAAGAATTCCCGGGGCGTTCCCGTCGCATTTCAAGAGGAGGCGCTCTCCACAGGAAAGGCGAGAGTAACTCCAGGGGTCATGCTACCATTCCCAGAGTCCCCCAGATGTCTCAGTCCATTCCAGGGAAACTGTTTTTCCCTGTAAGCTGCCTCGACTTTCAAGCCGAGGATCGACTCACACCACGGTGGCACGTGGGACAGCCCTGTGGGAAAGCCTCGTGGGAAAGCCTCGAGGGAAAGCGGCAGATCCTTGATCCACGCGAAGGGAAGCGTGACACTGCTGCTACAGCTTGGGAGGATGCGCACGTGCATGCCCCCACTCGAGACGAGGACTGACTCCCTGGGGAGACTCCAGAAGTAGGCCCAAGATCAATGTCAGCACTGGAGAGGAATCTCCACGTTCCAGCACCGCTCCAAGCAAGGTCTTAGGCGCTGGCATCTACGGAGAGGAATCCCGAGAGGCACTTGAGCAACTCGCATGGGGTCGGCCTTTCCTGAGGCGCCAGAGAGGGTCCTGAGGTCCCCGTCGTAACTTGAGAGCACCTGCCACAACTCGAGAAAATCCAGGAAGTTCTCGCCCTCCAGGCGAGATGAGGCCCGTTTCCCGTTGAAGCGTCTCGAGCTAATCACATCTAACCTCTGGAACTTCGAAAGGGTCCTTCACACTTTGCTGCAACTCAAAAGAAGTTTTCCCCGATCATCCCCGTTCCTCATCCAGACTCGAGAAGGAGCACCGAGAGTTGCCGCCCACCATCCGAGAGGAAAAGCCCCAATTTTTCCCCCTCCTCTTAGCTTTTTTGAGTTTGGA
>NW_017207506.1:0-4387 GCF_001704415.2 Capra hircus | reverse complement strand
AGAAAAGTTTAGAGGAACTTCAGGGTCGTGCCACCATTTCCCTGAGTCGCCCAGATGTCTCAGTCCATTGCAGGGAAACCTGTTTTCCCTGCACAGCCTCGACTTTCAAGCCGAGGATCGACTCACACACGGTGGCATGTAGGACAGCCCTGTGGGAAAGCCTCGTGGGAATGCCTCGTGTGAAAGCCTCGTGGAAAGCCTCGAGGGAAAGCCACAGATCCCTTGATCCACGCGAAGGGAAAAGTGACACTGCTGCTACAGCAGAGGAGGAAAGCGAACTTGCATGCCGCCACTCGAGACGAGGACTGACTCCCCTGGGGAGACTCCAGAAGTACCCGAAGATCTATGTCATCACTGGAGAGGAATCCTCAGGTTCCGGCACCGACTCCACACAACTTAGGCCCGATCGGGAGAGGAATCTCGAGAGGCCCCCGTGCAACTCGCTTGGAGAATGGCCTTTCCTGAGGCCACCAGAGCGGTCCCAATGTCCCCGACGTAAGTCGAGAGCACCTGCCGAAACTCGAGAAAATGCAGGAGGTTCTCCCCTCCAGGCGAGATGAGGCCCATTTCCGCTGAGGCGTCTCAAGGCTAATCACACCTAACATCTGGAACTTCCAAAGGGTCCTTCACACCCTTGCGGCAACTCAAGAAGTGCCCCAACATACCCGTCTCCACTCGAGAGGAAGTACGAGAGTCCCGCCCACATCCAGAGGAGCCCCGTTTCTGCCTCCTAGCTCGAGAGGAGGGATCCTTTCCCACGTGGTCGGGAAAGATTTCCCTGCGTTTCCGTCGCATCTCAAGAGGAGGCGCTCTCCACAGGAAAGGCGAGAGGAACTCGAGGGTCGTGCCACCATTCCCAGAGTCCCCCAGATGTCTCAGTCCATTGTCGGGAAACCTGTTTTCCCTGCACTGCCTCGACTTTCAAGCGGAGGATCGACTCACACCACGGTGTCACGTGGGACAGGCCTGTGGGAAAGCCTCGTGGGAGAGCCTCGAGGGAAAGCCACAGATCCCTTGATGCACGCGAAGGGAAGAGTGACACTGCTGCTACAGCTCGGAGGAAAGCGCACGTGCATTCCCCGACTCGAGACGACGAGGACTGACTCCCCTGGGGACTCCAGAAGTACACCAAGATCCATGTCAGCACTGGATAGAAATCCTCAGGTCCGGCACCGACTCCACACAGGTCTTAGGCCACGGCATCGATGGGAGAGAAATCCCGAGAGGCCCCGAGCAATTCGCATGGGGACTGGCCTTTCCTGAGGCCACCAGAGCGGGTCCCTGAGGTCACCGTCGTAAGTCGAGAGCACCTGCCGCAACTCGAGACAATCCAGGAAGTTCTCCCCTCCAGGCGAGATGAGGCCCATTTCCGCTGACGTCTCGAGGCGAATCACACGTAACCTCTGGAACTTCCAAAGGGTCCTTCACACCCTTGCGGCAACTCAAGAAGTTCCCCGACATGCCCGTCTCCACTCGAGAGGAAGCACGAGAGTCCCGCCCACATCCAGAGGAGCCCCATTTCCGCCTTCTAGCTCGAGAGGAGGGATCCTTTCCCTGCGTGGTAGGGAAAGAATTCCCGGCGTTCCCGTCGCATCTCAAGAGGAGGCGCTCTCCACAGGAAAGGCGAGAGGAACTCCAGGGTCCTGCCACCATTCCCAGATTCCCCCAGATGTCTCAGTCCATTCCAGGGAAACCTGTTTTCCCTGAACTGCCTCGACTTTCAAGCCGAGGATCGACTCACACCACGGTGGCATCGTGGGACAACCCTGCTGGGAAAGCTTCGTGGGAAGCCTCGTGGGGAAAGCCTCGAGGGAAAGCCACAGATCCCTTGATCCACCGCGAAGGGAAGCCGTGACCCTCTTCTACAGCTCGGGTAGGTAAGCGCACGTGGCATTCGCCGACATCGAGACGAGGACTGACTTCACCTGGAGAGACTCCAGAAGTACCCCAACATCCATGTCAGCACTGGAGAGGAATCCTCAGGTTCCGGCACCGACTGCACACAAGGTCTTAGGCCCTGGCATCGAAGGAAGAAGAACCCTGAGAGGCCCCGAGCAACTCGCCTGGGGACTGGCCTTTCCTGAGTCCACCAGAGCGGGTCCCTGAAGTCCCCGTCGAAAGTCGAGAGCACCTGCCGCAACTCGAGAAAATCCAGAAGGTTCTCCCCTCCAGGCGAGATGAGGCCCATTTCCGCTGAGGCGTCTCGAGGATAATCACACCTAACCCTGGAACTTCCAAAGGGTCCTTCACACCCTTGCTGCAACTCAAGAAGTTCCTCGACATACCCGTCTCCACTCGAGAGGAAACACGAGCATCCCGCGCACATCCTGAGGAGCCCCGCATCTGCCTCTTAGCTCGAGAGGAGGGATCCTTTCCCTGTGTGTTCGGGAAAGAAAACCGGCGTTCCCGCACATCTCAAGAAGAGGTGCTCTCCACAGGAAAGGCGAGAGGAACTCCAGGGTCATGCCACCATTCCCAGAGTCCACCAGATGTCTCAGTCCATTCCAGGGAAACCTGCTTTCCCTGCACTGCCTCGACTTTCAAGCCGAGTATCGACTCACACCACGGTGGCACGTGGGACAGCCCTGTGGGAAAGCCTCGTGGAAAGCCTCGTGGGAAAGCCTCGAGGGAAAGCCCCAGATCCCTTGATCCACAAGAAGGAAAGCGTGACACTGCTGCTACAGCTCGGGAAGAAAGCGCACGTGCATGCCCCCCCGAGACGAGGACTGACTCCCCTGGGGAGACTCCAGAAGTACCCCAAGATCCATGTCAGCACTGGAGAGAAATGCTCAGCATCCGGCGCCTACTTCACACAAGGTCTTAGGCCCCGGCATCGACGGGAGAGGAATCCCGAGAGGCCCCCAAGCAACTCACATGGGGACTGGCATTTCCTGAGGCCACCAGAGCGGGTCCCTGAGGTCCCTGTCGTAAGTCGAGAGCACCTGCCGCAACTCGAGAAAAATCAGGAGGTTCTCCCCTCCAGGAGAGATGAGGCCCATTTCCGCTGAGGCGTCTCGAGGCTAATCACACCTAACCTCTGGAACTTCCAAAGGGTCCTTCACACCCTTGCTGCAACTCAAGAAGTTCCCCGACATACCCAAGAGTCCCGCCCACATCCAGAGGAGCCCGTTTCCGCCTCCTAGCTCGGAGGAGGGTTCCTTTCCCTGCGTGGTCGGGAAAGAATTCCCGGCGTTCCCGTCGCATCTCAAGAGGAGGCGCTCTCCACAGGAAAGTCGAGAGGAACTCCAGGGTCGTTCCACCATTCCCTGAGCCCCCCAGATGTCTCAATCCATTCCAGGGAAACCTGTTTTCCTTGCACTGCCTCGACTTTCAAGCCGAGGATCGACTCACACCACGGTGGCAGGTGGGACAGCCCTGTGGGAAAGCCTCCTGGGAAAGCCTCGTGAAAGCCTCGTGGGAAGCCTCTAGGGAAAGCCACAGATCCCTTGATCCTCGCGAAGGGAAGCGTGACTCTGCTGATACAGCTTGGGAGGAAAGCGCACGTGCATGCCCCGACTCGATAGGAGGACTGACTCCCCTGTGGAGACTCCAGAAGTACCCGAAGATCCATGTCAGCACTGGGGAGGAATCCTCAGGTTCCGGCAACTACACACACAAGGTCTTAGACCCCGACATCGACGGGAGAGGAATCCCGAGAGGCCCACGAGCAACTCCCATGGGGATTGGCCTTTCCTGAGGCCAACAGAGCGGGTCCCCGAGTCCGTTATAAGTCGAGAGCACCTGCCCAACTCGAGAAAATCCAGGAGATTCTCCCTCCAGGCGAGATGAAGCCCATTTTCGCTGAGGCTTCTCGAGGCTATCACACGTAACCCCTGGAACTTCCAAAGGGTCCTTCACACCATTGCTGCAACTCAAGAAGTTCCCGACATACCCGTCTCCACTCGAGAGGAAGCACGAGAGTCCCGCCCACATCCAGAGGAGCCCCGTTTCCGCCTCCTAGCTCGAGAGGAGGGATCCTTTCCCTGCGCGTGGTCGGGAAAGAATTCCCGGCGTTCCCGTCGCATCTCAAGAGGAGGCACTCTCCACAGGAAAGGCGAGAGGAACTCCAGGGTCGTGCCACCATTCCAGAGTCCCCAGATGTCTCAGTCCATTCCAGGGAAACCTGTTTTCCCTGCACTGCTTCGACTTTTCAAGCAGAGGATCGACTCACACCACGGTGCACGTGGGACAGCCCTGTGGGAAAGCCTCCTGGGAAAGCCTCGAGGGAAAGCCACAGATTCCTTAATCCACGCGAAGGGAAGCGTTACACTGCTGCTACAGCTCGATAGTAAAGCGCACTTGTATGCCCCCCACTCGAGACGAGGACGTCCACAAGTTCCCCAAGATCCATTTCAGCACTGGAGAGGAATCCTCAGGTTCCTGCACC
>NW_017207505.1:0-4389 GCF_001704415.2 Capra hircus | reverse complement strand
ATAGCTCGAAAGGAGGGATCCTTTCCCTGCGTGGTCGGGACAGAATTCCCGGCGTTCCCGTCGCATCTCAAGAGGAGCGCTCTCACAAGAAAGGCGAGAGGAATTCCAGGGGTCGTGTCACCATTCCCAGAGTCCCCCAGATATCTCCGTCCATTCCAGGGAAACCTGTTTTCCCTGCATTTGCCTCGACTTTCAAGCCAAGGATCGACTCACACAACGGTGGCACGTGGGACAGACCAGTGGTAAAGCCTCGTGGGAAAGCCTCGAGGGAAGGCTTCGAGGGAAAGCCACAGATCCCTTGATCCACGCGAAGGGAAACGTGACACTCCCGCTACAGCTCGGGAGGAAATGGCACCTGCATGCCCCCAATGGAGACGAGTACTTACTCCCCTGGGGAGACTCCAGAAGTACCCAAGATCCATGTCAGCACGGGAGAGGAATCTTAAGGTTCCGGCACCGACTCCACACAAGGTCTTAGGCCCCGCCATCGACGGGAGAGGAAATACCGAGAGGCCCACGAGCAACTCGCATGGAGACTGGCCTTTCCTGAGGCCACCAGAGCGGGTCTCTGAGGTCCCCGACCTAAGTCGAGAGCACCTGCCGCAACTCGAGAAAATCCAGGAGGTTCTCCCCTCCAGGAGAGATGAGGCCCATTTCCACTGGCGTCTCAAGGCTAATCACACCTAACCTCTGGAACTTCCAAAGGGTCCTTCACACGCTTGCTGCAACTCAGGAAGTTCCCCTACATACCCGTCTCCACTCGAGAGGAAGCACGTATGTCCGCCCACATCCAGAGGAGCCCCGTTTCCGCCTCCTAGCTCGAGAGGAGCGATCCTTTCCCTGTGTGGTCGGGAAAGAATTCCCGGCGTTCCCGTCGAATCTCAAGAGGAGGCACTCTCCACGGGAAAGGCGAGAGGAACTCCAGTGTCATGCCACCATTCCCAGAGTCCTCCAGATGTCTAAGTCCATTCCAGGAAAACTGTTTTCCCTGCCACTGTTTCGACTTTCAAGCAGAGGATCGACTCACACCACGGTGCCCCGTGGGACAGCCCTGTGCGAAAGCCTCCTGGGAAAGCCTCGTGGGAAAGCCTCGAGGGGAAAGCCACGAGATCCCTTGATCCACGCGAAGTGAAGCGTTACCAATGCTGCTACAGCTCGAGAGTAAAGCGCACTTGGTATGCCCCCACTCGAGACCGAGGACTGACTCCACTGAGGAGAGTCCAGAAGTTCCCCAAGATCCATTTCAGCACTGGAGAGGAAATCCTCAGGTTCCGGAACCGAATCCACACAAGATCTTAGGCCCGCGGTATCGACGGGAGAGGAATCCGAGAGGCCCCGAGCAACTCCCATGGGGACTGGCCTATCCTGAGGCCACCAGAAGCGGTTCCCTGAGGTCCCATCGTAAGTCCGAGAGCGCCTGCCGCAACGCGAGAAAATCCAGGAGGTTCTCCCCTCCAGGCGAGATGAGGCCCATTTCCGCTGAGGCTTCTCGGGTCTAATCACACCTAACCTCTGGATCCTCCAAAAGGGTCCTTCACACCCTTACTGCAACTCAAGAAGTTCCCCGACATACCCGTCTCCACTCTAGAGGAAGCACGAGAGTTCCACCCAACATCCAGAGGAGCCCCGTTTCCGCCTCCTGGCTCGAAAGGAGGATCCTTTCCCTGCTTGGTGGGGAAAGAATTCCCCGCGTTCCCGTCGCATCTCAAGAGGAGGCGCTCTCCACAGGAAAGGGGAGAGGAACACCAGGATCCTGCCACCATTCCCAGAGTCCGGCAGATGTCTCAGACATTCCAGGGGAAACCTGTTTTCCCTGCACTGCCTCGACTTTCAAGCCGAGGATCGACTCACACCACGGTGGCACGTGGACAGCCCTGTGGGAAAGCCTCGTGGGAAAGCCTGGTGGGAAAGCCTCGAGGGAAAGCCACAGATCCCTTGATCCACGCGAATGGAAGTGCGACACTGCTGCTACAGCTCGGGAGGAAAGCGCACGTGCATGCCCCCACTCGAGACGAGGACTGACTCCACTGGGGAGACTCCAGAAGTACCCCCAGATCCATGCCAGCACTGGAGAGGAATCCTCAGGTTCCGGCACCGGCTCCACACAAGATCTGAGGCCCGGCATCGACGGGAGAGGAATCCCGAGAGGCCCCCGAGCAACTCGCATGGGGACTGGCCTTTCCTGAGGCCACGAGCGTGGTCCCTGAGATCCCCTTCGTAAGTCGAGAGCACCTGCTGCAACTCGAGAAAATACAGGAGGTTCTACCCTCCAGGGGAGATGAGGCCCATTTCCGCTGAGGCGTCTCGAGGCTATTCACACCTAAGCTCTGGAACTTCCAAAGGGTCCTTCACACCCTTGCTGCAACTCAAGAAGTTCCCCGACATTCCCGTCTCCACTCGAGAGGAAGCACGAGAGTCCCGGCCACATCCAGAGGAGCCCCGTTTCCGTCTCTTAGCTAGAGAGGAGGGATCCTTTCCCTGCGTGGTCGGGAAAGTATTCCCGGCGTTCCCGTCGCATCTCAAGAGGAGGCGCTCTCCACAGGAAAGGCGAGAGGAATTCCAGGGTCGTGCCACCATTCCCAGAGTCAACCAGATGTCTCCGTCATTCCAGGGAAACCTGTTTTCCCTGCACTGCCTCGACTTTCAAGCCGAGGATCGACTCACACCACGGTGGCACGTGGGACAGCCCTGTGGGAAAGCCTCGTGGGAAAGCCTCGTGGGAATGCCTCGAGGGAAAGCCACTGATCCCTTGATCCACGCAAAGGGAAGTGTGACACTGCTGCTACAGCTCGGGAGGAAAGCTCACGAGCCTGCCCCCACTGGAGACGAGGACTGACTCCACCAGGAAGACTCCAGAATACCGCGCAAGATCCATGTCAGCACTGGAGAGGAATGCTCAGGTTCCGCACCGACTGCACACAAGATCTTAGGCCCCAGCATCAACGGGAGAGGAAACCAGAGAGGCCCCGAGAGGCCCCCGTGCAACTCGCAAGTGGACTGGCCTTTCCTGAGGCCCCCAGAGCGGGTCCCTGAGGTCCCCGTCGTAAGTCGAGAGAGCACCTGCCGAAACTCGAGAAAATCCAGGAGGTTTTCCCCTCCAGGCGAGATGAGGCCCATTTCCGCAGAGGCGTCTCGAGGCTAATCACACCTAACCTCTGGAACTTCCAACGGTCCTTCACACCCTTGCTGCAACTAAAGAAGTTCCCCGACATACCGGTCTCCACTCGAGAGGAAGCACGAGAGTCCCGCCACATCCAGAGGAGCCCCTTTTCCCCCTCATAGCACGAGAGGTGGGATCCTTTCCCTTAGAGCTCGGAAAAGAATTCCCGGCATTCCTGTCGCTTCTCAAGGGGGAGGTGCTCTCCACAGGAAAGGCGAGAGCAACTCGAGGGTCGTGCCACCATTCCCAGAGTCCCCCAGATGCCTCAGTCCATTCCAGGGAAACCTGTTTTCCCTGCACTGCCTCGACTTTCAAGCCGAGGTCGACTCACACCACGGTGGCACGTGGGACAGCCCTGTGGGAAAGCCTCGTGGGAAAATCCTCGAGAGAAAGCCACAGATCCCTTGATCCACGCGAAGGGAAGCGGACACTGCTGCTACAGCTCGGGGAGGAAATGTGCACGTGCATCGACCCACTCGAGACGAGGACTGACTCCACTGGGGAGACTCCAGAATACCCCAAGATCCATGTCAGCACTGGGAGAAGCATCCTCAGGTTCCGGCACGGACTCAACACAAGCGTCCTAGGCCCCGACATCGACGGAGAGGAATCCCGAGAGGCCCGAGCAACTCGCATGGGGACTGGCCTTTCCTGAGGCCACCAGAGCGGGTTCCTGAGGTCCCCATCGTAAGTCGAGAGCACCAGCCGCAACTCGAGAAAATCCAGGAAGTTCTCCCCTCCAGGCGAGATGAGGCCCATTTCTGCTGAGGCAAATAGGGGTAATCACACAAACTCTGGAACTTCCAAAGGTCCTTCACACCCTTCCTGCAACTCAAGAAGTTCCCCGACATACCCTCTCCACTCAAGAGGAACACGAGAGTCCGCCCACTTCCAGAGTGGCCCTGTTTCGCCCGCTAGCCGAGAGGAGGGATCCTTTCCCTGCGTGGTAGGGAAAGAATTCCTAGCGTTCCCGTCACATCTCAAGAGGAGGTGCTCTCCACAGGAAAGGCGAAAGGAACTCCAGGATCAGGCCCCATTCCAGGGAGTCCCCCAGATTTCTCAGTTCATTCCAGGCAAACCTGTTTTCCCTGCACTGCCTCGACTTTCAAGCCGAGGTCAACTCACACTACGGTGGCACGGGACAGCCTTTGGGGAAGCCTCGTGGGAAAGCCTTGTAGGAAAGCCTCGAGGGAAAGCCCCTGATCCCTTGATCACGCGAAGGGAAGCAT
>NW_017207504.1:0-18181 GCF_001704415.2 Capra hircus | reverse complement strand
CTGTCCCATCCCCTTTGCTCTGTAGGAGAGCTCTAGTGAGCCTAGGTCTGTCAGGAAAATTCTTGGCTCCTATGGGGACACATTCTATGTGTGAAACTGCATCAGGACCTAGGGCCACAGGGCGCCTGTTTCTCTCGGGGCGGAGGGTGGGGGGCCTGAAGCAGTGCGGCCCAGCAACAGCTTCCACATCCATCAATTGCTTTTTCTTACCTCTGATAGAACTAGCTTTGGTTCCAGCCTTTGGCAATTTGGAGGCAAGCGGGGCCCCACTTCCGTCCCCAAGGAGGCATGGGACCTACTTTGAGTGGAAAGGCCCCTCACGGAGCTGAACCCAGGAAGGCACCCAGTCATGTCTGACACATTCCTGCATCCTGCTTCTTCATGAGCAATACCGCTATAAGCTAGGCATGTCTTTCCAAGGCTCAGAAAGGACAGGGGGAGATGCATGGTGCTGCCTCTGGAATTTCGGTCCTCTGAGCAGACCTGGAGGTCTCCCCTTGAAGGAGCTAACCAGTTTCTTCCAAATACAGGCTTGCAAACACACACTGGGTGGCTGCCTCTTCTTCCCTGAAGGACGATCACTTTCCCCGCATCCTGTGAACTCTGCATCCCAGCCTGCTGGAAAAGCGCTTCTTGGAGGTCATTTTTCAAGGACAATTTTCCCTGGAGCCCGGGGCCGTAGGGAGGGCCCCATGCTCGCTGGGAAAGGCAGAGTCACATCCACAGTCTGTTCTACCCCTTTTGCCCTGTAGGAGAGCTCTAGTGAGCCTAGGTCTGTCAGGAAAATTCTTGGCTCCTATGGGGACACACCCTGTGTGTTAACCTGCATATCGGACCTAGGGGCCACAGGGCGCCTGTTCCTCTCGGGGGGGACCCTGAAGTGGTGCGGCCCAGCAACAGCCTGAACATCCATCCGATTGCTCTTTTCTTCCTTCTGATAGAGCTAGCTTTGCTTCTCGCTTTGGCATTTCGGAAGCCAGGGGGAGCCCCACCGCTGTTGTCCTGGGGTCTATTGGAGGTACCGGGTCTATTGGACCCCAGCATGGCACCCGACCCCCTCAGACACACTCCCGCAGCCTCCTTCCCCATGGGCAGGACTGTTCTGACCTAGGAATGTGTTCCCAAGGCTCAGAAAATGCAGGGAGACACACGGCCCTGACTCTGGAACTGAGGCCGTTGGAGCAGGCCTGGAGGTCTGACGTCTGAGACGCCAAACACTTGCTGCAAGATACAGGTGTGAAAACACACTCTCTGGGGCTGCCTTTCCTTCCTCCAAGGAAGAGAGCTTTTCCAGTCTCCTCCGTGCTGAGTCATACAAGGCTGGAAAGGTCTGGCTTCGAGGGCATTTCTCAGCGGCAATGGCCCCTGAGGCCCTGCACCCAGGGAGGGATCCTACCCTCCCAGGGGAAGTCAAAGCAACCTCCAAACAGCTGTTCTCTCATGTTTCCTCTGCAGGAGGGAGCTAGTGAGCCCAGGTCTGTCTGGAACGTTCTTGGATCCTGCGGGGAAATCATCCTGGGAGCCCACCTGGATACCAGTCGTAGGGGCTAAAATTCGCATTTTCCTTCCTTGGAGCCCTAACGCAGTACAGCCTAGCAACTGCTTGAAAATCCATCCTGTTGCTGTTTTCTTCCCTCTGACAGAGCGAGCTTTGCTCCCCATTTGGGGATTTCAGAAGCAAGGTGGTGGCCTGCAACTCCTTGCCTGGGGTCCATTGGAGGTGCAAGGTGCCCTCGACCAGGTGACCCCAGCATGACACCTGGCCCCCTCAGACACACTCCCGCAGCCTGCTTCCCCATGGGCAGGACTGCTCTCACCTAGGAATGTGTTTGCAAGGCCAGGAAACTGCAGGGAGACACAAGGCCCTGATTCTGGCATTGAGTCTGTTGGAACAGGCCTGCAGGTCTTCTGTCTAACAAGCCAAACACTTGCTGCAAGATACAGGCCTGAAAACACACTCTTGGGCTGCCTTTCCTTCCTCCAAGGAAGAGAGTTTTCTCAGCCTCCTGTGGGCTGAGAGTCACACAGGGCTGAAAAGCACTTGCTGGGAGATTCTTTTTCATTGGCCATGGCCCCTGAGGCCCTGTGCTCAGGGAGGGCTCCCTCCCTCCCAGGGAAAGTCAAAGGAAGCTCCAAACGGCTGTTCAATCATGTTTCTGAGAGAGTCATTGCCAAGGCAGGTTTCTAAGAAGTTCAAGGGTCCCCAAGGAGAGAGGGGTCTAGAATTCTCAAGGAGGAAGGAAGGACAAACTGTTTTTCCCTCTACATTCCTTAGGATTATATAACAATCATGCATCCTTCTTGAGGACGGTCTCTGGAAAAAACCTTCTGGCTAATCCTGTTATCTTAAAATGTCAATTATGGGAGTAGGTCTAGTGAGTCTTTACAACCTCCAGACATTCTTTTGTTCGTTGTCATAACTTATTGGAGAGTATATAACTCCATTACTAACACTAGCAAGGGGGTACGCTTTCTGCCCCTTGTGATGTCTCTGTCAGAAGCTTTCTCTATCTCCTTTCTCCTTTAATAAAACTCTATTGCACAAAAGCTCTGAGCAATCAAGCCTCGTCTTGGGCCCTGGATTGAATTCTTCTCCTCCATAAGCCAAGAATCCCAGCATCTTTTCGTGGTTCAGCAACAATATTTCATTTCCTCTGCAGGAGAGAGCTAGTGAGCTTAGGTCTGTCTGGAACATTCTTGAATCCTGTGGGGAAAATATCCTGTGCACACATCTGGATACTGGGCCTAGAGGCCAAAATTCGCATTTCTTTCCCGGGGAGCCCTAACGTGGTGTGACTTAGCAACTGCTTGAAAATCCATCCCATTGCTGTTTTCCTCCTTCTGACAGAGCTAGCTTTGTTCCCTGCTTTGGGATGTCTCAACCGAAGGGCCGGTCCATAGCTACTCGCCTGGGGCCCATTGGATGTGCAAGGTGCCCTCGACTAGGTGACCCTAGCATGGCACTCAGCCCGCTCAGACACACTCCCGAGGCTTCTTTCTCATGGGAAGCACTGCTCCAACCTAGGAATGTGTCTGCAATGCTTGGAAAGTGCAGTGAGACACACAGCCCTGACTCTGCAATTGAGGCCCTCAGAGCAAGCCTGCAGCTCTGATGTCTGAGAAGCAAAACACTTGCTGCAAAGAGAGGCCTGAAAACACACTCTCTGTGGATGACTTTCCTTCCTCTAAGGAAGATAGTTTTCCCAGTCTCCTGCTTCCTGAATGTCACACAGCTGGAATGCGCTTGCTTGGAGGTCGTGATTCAGTGGCAATGACCCCTGAGGCCCTTTGCCCAGGGAGGGCTCCCACACTCACAGGCAAATCAAAGCAACTTCCAAGTGAGTCAGCTCTTCACATCAAGTGGCCAAAGTATTGGAGTTTCAGGTTCAGTATTAGTCCTTCCAATGTATATTCAGACCTGATTTCCTTTAGGATGGAGTGGTTGCGTCTCCTTGTAGTCTAAGCGACCTACAAGCATCTTCTCCAACACCACAGTTCAAAAGCATCCAATTTTCAGCTGTCACTTTCTTTATAGTACATCTTTCATATCCATCCATGACATATGGAAAAACCATAGCCTTGACTGGATGGATCTTTGTTGGCAAAGCAACGTCTCGGCTTTTTAATATGCTGTCTAGTTTGGTTATCACTTTTCTCATAATACGTTTTAAGTTCATGGAGGCAGACATCACCTGCAGTGATTTCCAAGCCCCCCAAAATAGTCTGCTGCTGTTTCCAATGTTTTCCCATCTATTTGCCATGAAGTGATGAGACTGGATGCAATGATTTTAGTTTTCTGAATGCTGAGCTTTAAGCTAACTTTTTCACTCTCCTCTTTCACTTTCATCAGGAGACTCTTTAGTTCTTCTTCACTTTCTGCCATAAGGGTGGTGTCATCTGCATATCTGAGATTCTTGATATTTCTCCCAGCAATCTGGATTCCAGCGTGTGCTTCCTCCAGCCCAGTGTTTCTCATGATGTACTCTGCATATAAGTTAAATAAGCAGGGTGACAATACACTGCCTTGACATATTCCTTTTCCTATTTAGAACCAGTCTGTTGTTCCATGTCCAGTTCGAACTGTTTCTTCCTGACCTGCATACAGGTTTCTCAAGAGACAGGTCAGGTGGTCTGGTATTCCCATCTCTTTCAGAATTTTTCCCAGTTTATTGTGATCCACACAGTCAAAGGCTTTGGCATAGTCAATAAAGCAGAAATAGATGTCTTTTTTTCTGGAACTCTCTTGCTTTTTCAATGATCCAGTGGATGTTGGCAGTTTGATCTCTGGTTTCTCTGCATGTTTTAAATCCCTCTTGAACATTTGGAAGTTCACAGTTCATGTGAACTTGGAGAATTTTGAGCATTACTTTACTAGTGTGTGAGATGAGTGCAATTGTGCAGCAGCTTGAATATTCTTTGTCATTGCCTTTCTTTGGGATTGGAATGAAAACTGACCTAATGACTAGATGTTTTCAATTGCATATGCTGAAAGAACTGGCTGTGCAGTTTTGAAGAAAAAAAAATCATTTTAACCCATTTTCTCTGAAGTGCAAGGCATATCATGGCCATCCCTGAATCATAAAGTCACCTTTTCTTTATGTAGTCATAGTTTCATGCCTAAATTATAGGCCAACTCGTGCTCAAATGGACTCTGATGTCAGGGGCAGATCAACTAATAAAAAGCTTGGATTGTCCCTCTGGAGGAAAGTGAGATCTTGGTCCCACGAGAAGAATCTGAAGGGTTAAGGGAACTTGCAAGAGTGGGGAAAGCTTAGTCCATCCTACATGTACCAAAATCTTAAATAAGGCTTATTTACTTTACCAAAGTAAAAAAAACAGATGATGAAAACAATTATAAATCAATGAAAGGTAAAGAAATCCATAGTCTGTTATCAAAAATTGCATTCTAAGAAAACTTTGTTCTCTCAACCTAGAGAGGAGACTAAATTCCATCTGGTACCAGCTTACCAGAAGACAAACAAACAAACAAACAAATTATCGGTAAGCTTAAAAAAAGTATATTCCATATATCTTGAAGTAGCAGTATTTCTGCAAAGGCATCAGTGTGAAACCATAGAGGACATGGTTAAAACCTGATTAAATAGAAATTGACAATGTAATCTGGTCACTGCTGCGACTTGAAATGCTTTAATATGATAACTGGAATTATAACTGACAGCATTTGACCAGGACATATCAGATTTTCACGGATGTCAGATAATTTCTAGGATATCTATATTAGGAACTGAAGGAATCTTTGAACCTAGGAAAGAAAACAACAGTCTCAAAGGCCCTTGCTGAATCATCTATCAGCAAGGAATGTCTTTGCAAGGATCGCAAAGTGAAGGGAAAATACACCGACCTGCCTCTGCAACTTTGGTCCTCTGAGCAGATCTGGAGGTCTCCCTTTGTATAAGCTAACCTGTTCCTTCCAAATAGAGGTTTGCAACACAAAACAAGTGGCCGCCTATTCTTCCCCGAAGGAGGCTCTCTTTCCCCACATCCTGCGAACACCCTTTCCCAGCCTCCTGGAAAAGCGCTTCTTGCAGTTCCTTTCAGAAAATCCTATGGACGGAGAAGCCTGGTAGGCTGCAGTCCGTGGGGTCGCTGAGGGTCGGACACGACTGAGCGACTGCACTTTCATTTTCACTTTCATGCATTGGAGAAGGCAATGGCAACCCACTTACTGTTCTTGCCTGGAGAATCCCAGGGACGGGGGAGCCTAGTGGGCTACCGTCTATGGCGTCGCACAGAGTCGAACACGACTGAAGCAACTTAGCAGCAGCAGCAGCAGCAGTTCCTTTCTTAGGGGCAGTTATCCCTGAGATTGGGACCTGGAAAGGCAGAGCCACCTCCACACACACGTCTTTTCTGTCCCCTTTCCTCTGGAGGAGAGCTCTAGTGAGCCTAGGTCTGTCAGGAAAATTCTTGGCTTTGACGGGATCCCACCCAGTGTGTGAACCTGCATACCCGACCTAGGGGCCACAGGCACCTGTTTTGCTCGAGTGGGTCCTGGAGGGGTGCAGCATAGCAAGAGCTTAAAAATCCATCCAATTTGTCTTTTTTTTTTTTACCTCGGAGAGAACGAGTTTGCTCCACCTCCACCCTTTGGCAGTGTGGAGGGAAGAGGGCACCACCCTCTCCCAAAGGGGACATAGGGCCTACCAGGAGAGAAAGGCCCCTTGAGGAGCTGAGCCCAGGTAGGCAGCCAGTGATGTCAAGCACACTCCCGCTGCTTGCTTCTTCATGGGCACTCCCACGATCTGCTAGGAATGTCTTTGCAAGGATCTCAAAGGGAAGGGGAGATACATGGCCCTGTCTCTGGAACTTCAGTCCTCTGAGCAGATCTGGAGGTCTTGAGTTGTATAAGCAAACCTGTTCCTTCCAAATAGAGGCTTGCAAACACACCCCCGGTGGTTGCCTCTTCTTCCCCGAAGAAGTCTTTCTTTCCCCACATGCTGCGAACTCCCTGTCCCAACCTCCAAGAATAGTGCTTCTTGCCATTCCTTTCTTAGAGGCAGTTATCCCTGAGCTTGGGGCCGTAGGGACTAGCCCCACACTCACAGGGAAAGGCAAAGACTCCTCCATACATCTCCTCTATCCCCTTTGCTCTGGAGGAGAGCTCTAGTGAGCCTAGGTCTTTCAGGAAAATTCTTGGCTTGGACAGGATCTCACCCTGTTTGTGAACCTGCATACCCAACCAGGGGCCACAGAGCACCTGTTTCAGTAAAGTGGGCCCTGAAAGGGTGCAGCCTAGCAAGAGCTTGAAAATCCATTCAATTGCTGTTTTTGTACCTCTGACAGAGCGAGCTTGGCTCCACCCTTTGGCAGTGAGGAGAAAAGAGGCATGACACCCTCCCCAAGGGGACATGGGGCCTACTTCGAGAGGAAAGGCCCCTTGTGGAGCTGAGGCCAGGAAGGCACACAGTCGTGTCAAACACACTCCCACTGCTTGCTTCTTCAGGGGCACTCCCGCTATCAGCTAGGAATGTCTTTGCAATGATCACAAAGGGAAGGGGAGATACAGGGCCCTGCTTCTGGACCTCCGGTGCTCTGAGCAAATCTCGAGGTCTCCCGTTGTTGGTCAAGGTCAAGGTCAAGTTCAAGGTCAAGGTCAAGGTCAAGTTCAAGGTCAAGTTCAAGTTCAAGTTCAAGCTCAAGATCAAGGTGAAGTTTAAGTTCAAGTTCAAGGTCAACTTCAAGTTCAAGGCCAAGGTCAAGTTCAGGTCAAGTTCAAGGTCAAGGTCAAGTTCAAGTTCAAACTGAAGTTCAAGTTCAAGGTCAAGGTCAAGTTCAAGTTCAAGTTGAAGTTCAAGGTCAGAGACAAGTTCAAGTTGAAGTTCAAGTACAAGTTCAAGTTGAAGTTCAAGTTCAAGGTCAAGTTCAAGTTCAAGGTCAAGGTCAAGTTCAAGTTCAAGTTCAAGTTGAAGTTCAAGTTGAAGGTCAAGTTCAAGTTCAAGGTCAAGGTGAAGTTCAAGTTCAAGTTCAAGGTCAAGTTCAAGTTCAAGTAAGTTCAAGTTCAAGGTCAAGTTCAAGTTCAAGTTCAATGTTAAGGTCAAGATCAAGTTCAAGGTCAAGTTCAAGTTCAAGTTCAAAGTCAAGTTCAAGGTCAAGTTCAAGTTCAAGTTCAACGTCAAGTTCAAGTTCAAGTTCAAGTTCAAAGTCAAGTTCAAGTTCAAAGTCAAGTTCAAGTTCAAGGTCAAGGTCAAGTTCAAGGTCAAGTTGAAGTTGAAGTTCAAGTTCAAGTTCAAGGTCAAGTTCAAGTTGAAGTTCAAGGTCAAGCCCAAGTTCAAGTTCAAGGTCAAGGTCAAGTTCAAGGTCAAGTTCAAGGTTCAAGGTTCAAGGTCAAGGTCAAGTTCAAGGTCAAGTTCAAGTTCAAGGGCAGGGCAAGGCCAAGCCCAAGACCAAGGCAAGGGCAACAGCAACGCCAAGGGCAAGGCCAAGGCCCAGGCCAAGGCTAAGGCCAAGGCCACCAAAGCGACGCTCAAACCCCGTAACGCCTGACAAAAGGCAGAAGCCACTAGGCCCCTGTGCAGAGGAAGCCACTGAAGGCAGCAAGGCCACAGAGCTCCCCGACTCCCATTCCCACATGAAGATGTGAGGATAAAGGGCCTCATCCCAGCAAAGCACCCGCTCCCACCACCCCCCAACCCCGGCCCCCGCCCCCCGCAGCACGCCCCCTGAAACAACACTGTCTTCCCAGAAAAGAGAACGGAGAAGCCATGTGTGTGCCAAAGGAGCAAGATGAACGAACGATGCCACGCCCTCCGAATTTGGGCACACCTGACGCCTCGGAACCCCGGGCCTGGCCGATGGGTCCCAGCCGTTCTCGGGTGGGAGGGGGGTCAACACATTGGCCGAGAGCCCTTGCCCAGGCCACCCGCAAATCCCCTGAGATGTGATCCGACCACAGGGACCGAGGGCAAACGTACCGCTTGAGGTGATGGAGGAGCCGGACGAAGCCATGGTGGGAGAGGCACACGGGCACGCTGCAGACTGCTGGCTGAGTGGGCGGGGACCCAGCAGCTCAGGACTCTGGAGAACGGGAGGCGTCTCCGCCACCATTGACGTCAATAGGGTTTGGGTGGGTAGATGGAGGGGGCCGCCCCTGGCCTCTTTCCAAGCAGAGACCCTGGACGGAGTCCCGTGGAGCGAGTGGGCTTTTCCCGGGCACGGCTGTGCCCTGGACCGGCCAAGATCCCCGTTGGGGTGGGCGGGCAGTTCGGGGGCTTTGGTTTGTGGCCCTCCCTCGCAGCGGGGGGTGGGTTCAACCCCGAGTGGATCAATCAGGGGTCCTCAGCAGTGCCAAGGGAACTCACCGCCCAGGAAACGCCCCTAGGTCCCTTTGAATTGGCCACCAACGCCCCCTTTCCCAGCCTGCCTTGCTCTGAGATTTCCCGCCTTTTCACATTCCACAGGTCCCTGGGCCTCGACTGTCCCCCGCTGGCTCCTCCGAGGCATTCCGGGACACCAGACGCTCTCTCCAGCGCCTCCACCTAGATCCCTCGCTGTCCTCGCCGCCGTTTCCCCCATGCCCCCTCCCCAACTCCTCCGTGGGCTCTTGGCATCCTTTCCCTACAGCAGTCCCAGAGTGCCACCCCAGAGGGCTTTGAGTTGCCTGGAGCCCAAGGCTCCGGCCAGAGACCTGAGGGGCCAGCGTCTGGACTGGCAGCTAATGCCATTTGGGGCTTTTCTCACGTGGAGCCTGAGGCCCGCACCTCCGCGGGCAACCCCCCAGCACGAGTGCCCTGGAGATACCCGCCCAAGGGGACAGTGTATCCCCTACTGTGGGGAAGGAGGTTCCTGTTTTCCCTGCACTGGTTCGACTTTCACGCCGAGGATCGACTCACACCATGGTGGCAAGTGGAATAGCCTTGTGGGAAAGCCTCATGGGAAAGACTCCAGGGAAAGCCACAGATTCCTTGATCCACGAGAAGGGAAGCGTGACACTGCTGCTACCGCTCGGGAGGAAAGCGCACGTGCATGACCCCACTCGAGCCGAGGACTGACGCAAGCTTGGGAGACTCCAGAAGTACGCCAAGATCCATGTCAGCACTGGAGAGGAATCCTCAGGTTCCGGTCCCGACTCCACACAAGGTCTTAGGCCCCGGCATCGACCGGAGAGGAATCCTGAGAGGCCCCCTAGCACCTCGCATGGGGAGTGGCCTTTCCTGAGGTCACCAGAGCGGGTCCCTGAGGTCTCCGTCGTAACTCGAGAGCACCTGCCACAACTCGAGAAAATCCAGGAGGTTCTCCCCTCCAGGCGAGATGAGGCCCATTTCCGCTGAGGCGTCTCGAGGCTAATCACACCTAACCTCTGGAACTTCCAAAGGGTCCTTCACACCCTTGCTGCAAGTCAAGAAGTTCTCCGACATACCCATATCCACTCGAGAGGAAGGACGAGGTTCCCGCCCATATCCAGCGGAGCCCCGTTTCCGCCTCGTAGCTCGAGAAGAGGGATCCTTTCCCTTTGTCGTCGGGAAAGAATTCCCGGCCTTCCCGTCGCATCTCAAGAGGAGGCGCTCTCCACAGGAAAGACGAGAGGAACTCCAGGGCCTTGCCAGCATTCCAAGAGTCCCCCAGATGTCTAAGTCCATTCCAGAAGAAACTGTTTTCCCTGCACTGCCTCGACGTTCACGCCGAGGATCGACTCACACCACCGTGGCACGTGGGACAGCCCTGTTGGAAAGCCTCGTGGGAAAGCCTCAATGGAAAGCGACAGATCCCTTGATCCACACGTCGGCAAGCGTGACACTGCTGCTGCAGGTCGTGAGGAAATGGCAGGTGCATGCCCCCACACGAGATGAGGACTGACTCCCCTGGTGAGACTCCAGAAGTACGGAAAGATTCATGTCAGCACTGGAGAGGCATCCTCAGGGTCTGGCCCCGACTCCACACAAGGTCTTAGGCACCGGCATCGATGGGAGAGGAATCCCTAAAGGCCCCCTGGTAACTCGCATGGGGACTGGCCTTTCCTGAGGCCACCAGAGCGGGTCCCTGAGGACCCGTCGTAACTCGAGAGCACCTGCCGCAACTGGGTAAAATCCAGGAGGTTCTCCCCTCCAGGCGGGATGAGGCCCATTTCCTCTGAGGTGTCTGGAGGCTCATCACACCTAACCTCTGGAAATTAAAAAGGGTCCTTGCTGCAACTCAAGAAGTTCCCCGACATACCCGTCTCCACACGAGAGGAAGCACGAGGGTCCCGCCCACATTCAGAGGAACCCCGTTTCCGAGATGAAGGATCCTATCCTGCTTAGTCAGGAAAGATTTTTCGGCGTTCCCATGGCATCTCAAGAGCAAGGGTTCTCAATAGGAAAGGCAAGAGGAACTCCAGGGTCGTGCCACCATTTCAAGAGTCCCCCAGATGTCTCAGTCCATTTTAGAGGAACCCGTTTTCCCAGCACTGCCTCAACTTTCACGCCGAGGATCCACTCACACCATGGTGGCATGTGGGACAGCCCTGTGAGAAAGCCTCGAGGGAAAGCCACAGATCCCTTGATCCCCGGGACGGGAAGCGTGACACATCTGCTACACTGTCCCTGAGGTCACGTTCGTATGTCGAGAGTACCTGCCGCAACTCGAGAAAATCCAGGAGGTTCTCTGCTCCAGTCGAGATGAGGCCCATTTTCTCTGCGGCGTCTCGAGAGTAATCACAACTAAACTCTGGAACTTCCAAAGTGTCCTAAACACCCTTGCTAAAACTCAAGAAGTTCCCCGACATACCCGTCTCCACTCCAGAGGAAGCACGAGGGTCCGGCAACCGCCAGAGGAGCTCCGTTTCCTCCTCCAAGCTCGAGATGAGGGATCCTTCCCTGCTTCCTCGGGAAAGAATTCCCGACGTTTCGACGCATCTCAAGAGGAGGCGCGCTGCACAGGAAAGGCGAGAGGAACTCATGGGTCGTGCCACCATTCCAAGAGTCCCCCAGATGTCTCAGTCCATTCCAGAGGATCCTGTTTTCCCTGCACTGCTTCGACTTTCACGCTGAGGATCGACTCACACCTGGTGGCACGTGTGACAACCCTGTGGGAAAGCCTCGTGGGAAAGCCTCGAGGGAAAGCCACAGATCCCTAAATCCACGCGACGGGAAGCGTGACACTGCTGCTACAGCACGGGAGGAAAGCGCACGTGCATGCCCCTACTCGAGACGAGAACTGACTCCCCTGGGGAGACTCCAGAAATACCCCAAGATGCATGTCAGCCCTGGAGAGGAATCCTCAGGTTCCGGCCCCGACTCCACACAAGGTCTTAGGCCCTGGCATCGACGGGAGAGGAATAGCGACAGGACCTCTAGCAACTCACATGGGGACTGGCCTTTCCTGAGGTAACCAGAGCGGGTCCATGAGGTCCCCGTCGTAAGTCGAGAGCACCTGCCGCAACTCGGTAAAATCCAGGAGGTTCTCCCATGCAGGTGAGATGAGGCCCGTTTCCTCTGATGTGTCTCCAGGCTAATCACACGTGAACTCTGGAACTTCTAAAGAGTCTTTCACAGTCATGCTGCAACTCAAGAAGTTCCCCGACATACCCGTCTCCACTCAAGAGGAAGCACGAGGGTCCCGGCCACATCCAGAGGAGCTCCGTTTCCGGCTCGTTGCTCGAGAGGAGGGATCCTTTCCCTGTGTGGTTGGGAATGAATTCCCGGCGTTCCCGTCGCATCTCAAGATGAGGCGCTCTCCACAGGAAAGGCGAGAGGAACTCAAGGGTCGTGCCACCATTCGCAGAGTCCCCCAGATGTCTCAGTCCATTCAAGGGAAACCTGTTTTCCCTGCACTGCCTTGACTTTGTAGCCGAGGATCGACTCACACCACGGTGGCACGTGGGACAGCCCTGTGGGAAAGCCTCGTGGGAAAGCCCCGTGGGAAAGCCTCGTGGGAAAGTCTCTAGGGAAAGCCACAGATCCCTTGATCCACGCGAATGGAAGCGTGACACTACTGCTACAGCTCTGGAGGAAATCGCACGTGGCATGCCCCCACTCGAGACTACGACTGACTCCCCTGGGGAGACTCCAGAAGTACCCCAAGATCCATGTCAGCACTGGAGAGGAATCCTCAAGTTCCGGCAGCGAATTCACACTAGGTCGTAGGCCCCGGCATCGACGGGAGAGGAATCCCGAGAGGCCCCTGAGCAACGCGCATGTGGACTGGCCTTTACTGAGTCCATCAGAGCGGGTCCCTGAGGTCCCCGTCATAAGTCGAGAGCACCTGCCCCAACTCGAGAAAATCCAGGAGGTTCTCCCCTCCAGGCAAGATGAGGCCCATTTCCGCTGAGGCGTCTTGAGGCTAATAACACCTAACCTCTGGAACTTCCAAAGGGTCCTTCACACCCTTGCTGCAACTCAAGAAATTCTCCGACATACCCGTCTGCACTCGAGAGGAAGTACGAGAGTCCCACCCATATCCAGAGGAGCCCGATTTCTGCCTCTTAGCTCCAGAGGTGGGATCCTTTCCGTGCGTTGTCTGGAAATAATTCACCGAGATCCCGTCGCAATTCAAGAGGAGGCGCTCTCCACAGGAAAGGCGAGAGGAACTCCAGTGTCGTGCCACCATTCGCAGAGTCCCCCAGATGTCTCAGTCCATTCCAGGGAAACCTGTTTCCCTGCACTGCCTCGACTTTCAAGCCGAGGATCGACTCACACCACGGTGGCACGTGGGACAGCCCTGTGGGAAAGCTTCTTGGGAAAGCCTCGTGTGAAAGCCTCGAGGGAAAGCCACAGATCCCTTGATCCACGTGAAGGAAAGCGTGACATTGCTGCTACAGCTCGGGAGGAAAGCCCACGTGCAAGCCTCCCCTCGAGACGAGGACTGACTCCCCCGGGGAGACCTCAGAAGTACCCCAAGATCCATGTCAGCACCGGAGAGGAATCCTCAGGTTCTGGCACCGACTCCACACAAGATCTTAGGCCCCGGCAGAGACAGGAGAGGAATCCCGAGAGGCCGTCGAGCAACTCGCATGGGGCCTGGCCTTTCCTGAGGGCACCAGAGCGGGTCCCTGAGGTCCCCGTCGTAAGTCGAGGGCACCTGCCGCAACTCGAGAAAATCCAGGAGGTTCTACCCTCCAGGCGAGATGAGGCCCATTACCGCTGAGGCGTCTCGAGGCTAATCACACCTAACCTATGGAACTTCCAAAGGGTCCTTCATGCCCTTGCTGCAACTCAAGAAGCTCCCCCACATACCCGTCTCCACTCGAGAGGAAGCCCGAGAGTCCCGCCCACATCCAGAGGAGCCCCGTTACTGCCTCCTAGCTCGAGAGGAGGGATCCTTTCACTGAGTGGTCGGTCAAGTATTCCCGGAGTTCCCGTCTCATCTCAAGAGGAGGCGCTCTCCACAGGAAAGGCGAGAGGAACTCCAGGATTCGTGCCACCCATTCCCAGAGGCCCCCAGATGTCTCAGTCCATTCCAGGGAAACCTGTTTCTCCTGCACTGCCTCAACTTTCTAGCCTAGGATCGACACACAACACAGTGGCACGTGGGACAGCCCTTTGGGAAAGTCTCGTGGGAAAGCCTCGAGGAAAAGACTCGTGGCAAAGCCTCGAGGGAAAGCCGCAGATACCTTGATCCACGCGAAGGGAAGCGTGACACTGCTGCTACAGCTCGGGAGGAAAGCGCACGTGCATGCCCCCACTCGAGATGAGGACTGACTCCCGTGGGGAGACTGGAGACGTACCCCAAGATCCTTGTCAGCACTGCAAAGGAATCCTCAGGTTCCGGCACCGACTCCACACAAGGTCTTAGGCCCTGGCATCGACGGGAGAGGAACCCCGAGAGGGCCCTGAGTAACTCGCATGGGGACTGGTCTTTACTGAGGCCACCAGAGCGGGTCTCTGAGGTCCCTGTCGTAAGTCGAGAGCACCTGCCGCAACTCGAGAAAATCCAGGATGTTCTCCCCTCCAGGCGAGATGAGGCCCATTTCCGCAGAGGCGACTCGAGGCTTATAACACCTGACCTCTGGAACTTCCAAAGGGTCCTTCACACCCTTGCTGCAACTCAAGAAGTTCCCCGACATACCCGTCTCCACTCGAGAGGAAGCACGAGAGTCCCGCCCACATCCAGAGGAGCCCCTTTTCCGCCTCCTAGCTCGAGAGGAGGTATCATTTCCCTCGTGGTCGGGAAAGAAATTCCGGCGTTCCCGTCGCATCTCAAGAGGAAGCGCTCTCCACAGGAAAGGCTAGAGGAACTCCAGGGTCGTGCCACCATTCCCAGAGTCCCCCAGATATTTCAGTCCATTCCAGGAAAACTGTTTTCCCTGCACTGCCTCGAATTTCAAGCCGAGGATCGACTCGCACCAAGGTGGCACGTGGGACAGCCCTGTGGGAAAGCCTCGTGGGAAAGCCTCGTGGGAAAGCCTCGAGGGAAAGCCACAGATGCCTTGATCCACGCGAAGGGAAGCGTGACACTGCTGCTACAGCTTGGGAGGAAAGCGCACGTGCATGCCTCCCCTCGAGACGAGCACTGACCCCCTGGGGAGACTCCAGAAGTACCCCAAGATCCATGTCTGGCCTGGAGAGGTATCCTCAGGTTCCGGCACCGACTCCACAAAGGACTTAGGCCCCGGCATATACGGGAGTGGAATCCCGAGAGTCCCCCGAGCAACTCGCATGGGGACTGGCCTTTCCTGAGGCCATCAGAGCGGGTCCCTGAGGTCCCCGTCGTAAGTCGAGAGCACCTGCCGCAACTCGAGAAAATCCAGGAGGTTTTCCCCTCCAGGCGAGATGAGGCCCATTTCCGCTGAGGCGTGTCGAGGCTAATCACACCTAACCTCTGGAACTTCCAAAGGGTCATTCACACCCTTGCTGCAACTCAAGAAGTTCCCCAACATGCTCGTCTCCACTTGAGAGGCAAGCACGAGAGTCCCGCTCGCATCCAGATGAGCCCCGTTTCAGCCTACTAGCTCGAGAGCAGGGATCCTTTCCCTGCGTGGTCGGGAAAGAATTCCCGGCGTTTCCCTCGCATCTCAAGAGGAGGCGCTCTCCACAGGAAAGGCGAGAGGAACTCCAGGGTCGTGCCACCATTACCTGAGTCCCACAGATGTCTCAGTCCATTCCAGGGAAACCTGTTTTCCCTGCACTGCCTCGACTTTCAAGCCGAGCATCGACTCACACCACGTTGGCACGTGGGACAGCCCTGTGGGAAAGCCTCTTGGGAAAGCCTCGTGGGAAAGCCTCGAGGGAAAGCCACAGGTCCCTTGATCCACGAGAAGGGAATCATGACACTGCTGCTACAGCTCGGGTGTAAAGCGCACGTGCATGCCCCCACTCGAGACGACGACTGACTCCCCTGGGGAGACTCCAGAAGTACGCCAAGATCCATGTCAGCACTGGAGACGGAATCCTCAGGTTTCCGGCACCGATTCCACACAAGGTCTTAGGCCCCGGCATCGACGGGAGAGGAATCCCGAGAGGCCCCCGAGCAACTCGCAAGGGGACTGGCCTTTCCTGAGGCCACCAGAGCGGGTCCCTGAGGTCCCCGTCGTAAGTCGAGAGCACCTGCCGCAACTCGAGAAAATCCAGGAGGTTCTCCCCTGCCAGGCGAGATGAGGCCCATTTCCGCTGAGGCGTCTCGAGGCTAATCACATCTAACATCTGGAACTTCCAAAGGGTCCTTCACACCCTTGCTGCAACTCAAGAAGTTCCCCGACATACCCGTCTCCACTCGAGAGGAAGCACGAGAGTCCTGCCCACATCCAGAGGAGCCCCGTTTCCGCCTCCTAGCTCGAGAGGAGGGATCCTTTCCTTGCGTGGTCGGGAAAGAATTCCCGGCGTTCCCGTCGCATTCTCAAGAGGAGGCGCTCTCCACAGGAAAGGCGAGAGGAACTCCAGGGTCGTGCCACCATTCCCAGAGTCACCCAGATGTCTCCAGTCCATTCCAGGGAAACCTCTTTTCCCTGCACTGCCTTCGACATTCAAGCCGAGGATCGACTCACACCACGGTGGCACGTGGGACAGCCCTGTGGGAAAGCCTCGTGGGAAAGCCTCGTGGGAAAGCCTCGAGGGAAAGCCACAGATCCCTTGATCCACGCGAAGGGAAGCGTGACACTGCTGCTACAGCTCGGGAGGAAAGCGCACGTGCATGCCCCCACTCGAGACGAGGACTGACTCCCCTGGGGAGACTCCAGAAGTACCCCAAGATCCATGTCAGCACTGGAGAGGAATCCTCAGGTTCCGGCACCGACTCCACACAAGGTCTTAGGCCCGACATCGACGGGAGAGGAATCCCGAGAGGCCCCCGAGCAACTCGCATGGGGACTGGCCTTTCCTGAGGCCACCAGAGCGGGTCCCTGAGGTCCCCGTCGTAAGTCGAGAGCACCTGCCGCAACTCGAGAAAATCCAGGAGGTTCTCCCTCCAGGCGAGATGAGGCCCATTTCCGCTGAGGCGTCTCGAGGCTAATCACACCTAAACTCTGGAACTTCCAAAGGGTCCTTCACACCCTTGCTGCAACTCAAGAAGTTCCCCGACATACCCGTCTCCACTCGAGAGGAAGCACGAGAGTCCCGCCCACATCCAGAGGAGCCCCGTTTCCGCCTCCTAGCTCGAGAGGAGGGATCCTTTCCCTGCGTGTTCGGGAAAGAATTCCCGGCGTTCCGTCGCATCTCAAGAGGAGGCGCTCTCCACAGGAAAGGCGAGAGGAACTCCAGGGTCGTGCCACCATTCCCAGAGTCCCCCAGATGTCTCAGTCCATTCCAGGGAAACCTGTTTTCCCTGCACTGCCTCGACTTTCAAGCCGAGGATCGACTCACACCACGGTGGCACGTGGGACATGCCCTGTGGGAAAGCCTCGTGGGAAAGCCTCGAGGGAAAGCCACAGATCCCTTGATCCACGCGAAGGGAAGCGTGACACTGCTGCTACAGCTCGGGAGGAAAGCGCACGTGCATGCCCCCACTCGAGACGAGGACTGACTCCCCTGGGGAGACTCCAGAAGTACCCCAAGATCCATGTCAGCACTGGAGAGGAATCCTCAGGTTCCGGCACCGACTCCACACAAGGTCTTAGGCCCGGCATCGACGGGAGAGGAATCCCGAGAGGCCCTCGAGCAACTCGCATGGGGACTGGCCTTTCCTGAGGCCACCAGAGCGGGTCCCTGAGGTCCCCGTCGTAAGTCGAGAGCACCTGCCGCAACTCGAGAAAATCCAGGAGGTTCTCCCCTCCAGGCGAGATGAGGCCCATTTCCGCTGAGGCGTCTCGAGGCTAATCACACCTAACCTCTGGAACTTCCAAAGGGTCCTTCACACCCTTGCTGCAACTCAAGAAGTTCCCGACATACCCGTCTCCACTCGAGAGGAAGCACGAGAGTCCGCCCACATCCAGAGGAGCCCCGTTTCCGCCTCCTAGCTCGAGAGGAGGGATCCTTTCCCTGCGTGGTCGGGAAGAATTCCCGGCGTTTCCCGTCGCATCTCAAGAGGAGGCGCTCTCCACAGGAAAGGCGAGAGGAACTCCAGGGTCGTGCCACCATTCCCAGAGTCCCCCAGATGTCTCAGTCCATTCCAGGGAAACCTTTTCCCTGCACTGCCTCGACTTTCAAGCCGAGGATCGACTCACACCACGGTGGCACATGGGACAGCCCTGTGGGAAAGCATCGTGGGAAAGCCTGGGGGAAAGCGCTTCAGAGGGAAGCCAAAGATCCCTTGATCCACGCGATAGGGAAGCGCTGAGCACTGTGTCTACAGCTCTCGGGAGAAAAGCGCACAT
>NW_017207503.1:0-4389 GCF_001704415.2 Capra hircus | reverse complement strand
CTGCCACCGAGGTGTGCGTCGATCCTCGGCTTGAAAGTCGAGGCAGTGCAGGGAAAACAGGTTTCCCTGGAATGGACTGAGACATCTGGGGAGTGTGGGAACGGTGGCACGAACCTGGAGTTCTTCTCGCGTTTCAAGTGGTGAGCGCCTCTCTTGAGATGCGACAAGAACGCCGGGAATTCTTTCCCGACACGCAGGGAAAGGATCACTCCTCTAGAGCTATGAGGCGGAAACAGGGCTCCTCTGGATGTGGGGCGGGACTCTCGTCCTTCTTCTCGAGTGGAGTCGGGTATGTCGGGGACTTCTTGCCTTGCAGCAAGGGTGTTAAGGATCCTTGGGAAATTCCAGGCGTTTAGGTGTGATTAGCCTAGAGGAGCCTCATCCGAAAAGGGCCTCATCTCGCCTGGAGGGGAGAACCTCCTGGATTTTCAAGAGTTACGGCCGTGCTCTCGACTTACCACGGGGACCTCAGGGACCCGCTCTGGTGGCTCAAGAAAGGCCAGTCCCCAGGCCAGTTGCTCGGGACCTCTCGGAATTCCTCTCCGTCGATGCCGGGGCCTACGATCTCGTGTGGAGTGGGTGCCGGAACCTGAGGATTCCTCTCCAGTGCTGACATGGATCTTGGGGTACTTCTGGAGTCTCCCACGGGAGTCAGTCCTCGTCTCGAATGGGGCATGCAGGTGGGCTCTACTCCTGAGCTCTAGCTGCAGTGTCGCGCTTCCCTTCGCGGCAGTAAGGGATCTGTGGCTTTCCCTCGAGGCTTTCCCACGAGGGTTTCCCACACGGCTGTCCAAAATGCCACCGTTGTGTGAGTCGTTTCTCGGCTTGAAAGTCATGGCAGTGCATGGAAAACAGGTTTCCCTGGAATGGACTGAGACCTCTGGGGGACTCTGGGAATGGTGGCACGACCCTGGAGTTCCTCTCGCCTTTCCTGTGGAGAGCGCTTCCTCTTGAGATGCTACGGAACGCCGGGAATTCTTTTCCGAAAACGCAGGGTAAGGATCCTCCTCTCGAGCTAGGAGGCGGAAACTGGGCTCCTCTGGATGTGTTCGTGACTGTCGTGCTACCTCTCGAGTGGAGACGGGTATGTCGGGGAACTTCTTGAGTTGCAGCAATGGCGTGAAGGACCGTTTGGAATTTTCAGAGGTTAGGTGTGATTAGCCTCGAAACACCTCAGTGGAAATGGGCCTCATTCGCCTGGAGGGGAGAAACTCCTGGATTTTCTTGAGTTGTGGCAGGCGCTCTCGGCTTACGACGGGTACCTCAGGGACCCGCTCTGGTGGCCTCACGAAAGACCAGTCCCCATGCGAATTGCTCGGGTGCCTCTTGGGATTCCTCTCTCGTCGATGCCGGGGCATAAGACCTCGTGTGGAGTCGGTGCCGGAACCTGAGGATTGCTCTCCAGTGCTGACATGGATCTTGGGGTACTTCTGGAGTCTCCCCAGGGGAGTCAGTCCTCGTCTCGAGTGGGGACATGCACGTGTGCTTTCCTCCCCAGCTGTAGCAGAAGTGTTGCGCTTCCGTTCGCCTGGACCACGGCATCTGTGGATTTCCCTCGAGGCTTTCCCGCTAGGCTTTCCCACGAGGCTTTCCCACAGGGCTGTCCCATGTTCCACCGTGTTGTGAGTCGATCCTCGGGTTGAAAGTCGAGGCAGTGTAGGGAAAACAGGTTTCCCTGGAATGGACTGAGACATCTGGGGGACTCTGGGAATGGTGACACGACCCTGGAATTCCTCTTGCTTTTCCTGTGGAGAGCGCCTCCTCTTGAGATGCGACGGGAACGCCGGGAATTCTTTCCCGTCCACGCAGGGAAAGGATCCCTGCCCTCGAGCTAGGAGGCGGAAACGGGGCTCCTCTGGATGAGGGCGGGACTCTCGTGCTTCCTCTCGAGTGGAGACAGGTAAGTTGGGGAACTTCTTGATTTGCAGCAAGGGTGTGATAGACCTTTTGGAAGTTCCAGAGGTTAGGTGTGATGAGCCTCGAGACGCCTCAGCGGAAATGGGCCTCATCTCGCCTGGAGGGGAGAACCTCCTGGATTTTCTCGAGTTGCGGCAGGTGCTCTAGACTTACGACGGGGAACTCAGGGACCCGCTCTGGTGGCCTCAGGAAAGAAGAGTCCCCATGCTAGTTCCACTGGGGCCTCTCGGATTCCTCTCCCGTCGATGCCGGGCCTAAGACCTTGTGTGGAGTCCGTGCCGGAACCTGAGGATTCCTCTCCAGTGCTGACATGGATCTTGGGGTACTTCTGGAGTCTCCCGCGGGGAGTCCGTCCTCGTCTCGAGTGGGGGCATGCACTTGCGCTTTCCTCCCGAGCTGTAGCAGCAGTGTCACTCTTCCCTTCGCGTGGATCAAGGGATCTGTGGCTTTCCTCGAGGCTTTCCCACGAGGCTTTCCCACAGGGCTGTCCCACGTGCCACCGTGGTGTGTCTCGATCCTTGGTTTGAAAGTCGAGGCAGTGCAGGGAAAACAGGTTTCCCTGGAATGGACTGAGACATCTGGGGGGCTCTGGGAATGGTGGCACGACCCTGGAGTTCCTCTCGCCTTTCCTCTGGAGAGCGCCTCCTCTAGAGATGCGACGGGAACTCGGGGAATTCTCTCCCCGACCACGAAGGGAAAGGATACCTCCTCTCGAGCTAGGAGGCGGAAACGGGGCTCCTCTGGATGTGGGCCTGACTCTAGTGCTTCCTCTCGAGTGGAGATGGGCATGTCGGGGAACTTGTAGAGTTGCAGCAAGGGCGTGAAGGACCCTTTGGAAGTTCCAGAGGTTAGGTGTGATTTGCCTCCAGACGCCTCAGCGGAAATGGGCCTCATCTCGCCTGGAGGGGAGAACCTCCTGGATTTTCTCGAGTTGCGGCAGGTGCTCTCGCCTTACGACGGGACCACAGGGACCCGCTCTGGTGGCCTCAGGAAAGGCCAGTCCCCATGCGAGTTGCTAGGGGCCTCTCGGGATTCCTCTCCTGTCGATGCCGGGGCCTAAGACCTTGTGTGGAGTCGGTGGCGGAACCTTAGGATTCCTCTCCAGTGCTGACATGGATTTTGGGGTACTTCTGGAGTCTCCGCAGGGGAGTCAGTCCTCGTCACGAGTTGCGGCATGCACGTGCGCTTTCCTCCCGAGGAGTAGCAGCAGTGTCACGCTTCCCTTCGCGTGGATCAAGGGATCTGTGGTTTCCCTCCAGGCTTGCCCAGGAGGCTTTCCCACAGGGCTGTCCCACGTGCCACCGTGGTGTGAGTCGATCTTCGGCTTGAAAGTCGAGGCAGTGCAGGGAAAACAGGTTTTCCCTGGAATGGACTGAGATATCTGGGGGATCTGGGAATGGTGGCACGACCCTGGAGTTCCTCTCGCCTTTCCTGTGGAGAGCGCCTCCTCTTGAGATGCGACGGAAATGCCGGGAATTCTTTCCCGACCACGCAGGGAAGGATCCCTCCTCTCTAGCTAGAGGCGGAAACGGGACTCCTCTGGATGAGGGCGGGACTCTCGTGATTCCTCTCGAGTGGAGACGGGTATGTCGGGGAACTTCTTGAGTTGCAGCAAGGGTGTGAAAGACCCTTTGTAAGTTCCAGATGTTAGGTGTGATTAGCCTCGAGACGCCTCAGCGGAAATGGGCCTCATGTCGCCTGGAGGGGAGAACCTCCTGGATTTTCTCGAGTTGGGCATGTGCTCTTGACTTACGACGGGGACCTCACGGACCCGCTCTGGTGGCCTCAGGAAAGGCCAGTCCCCAAGCGAGTTCCTCGGGGCCTCTCGGGATTCCTCTCCCGTCGATGCCGGGGCCTAAGCCTGCCGGGAGCCAGTGTGAGGAAGCCCGCCCGTGACAAGGTTATGAGGAAGGAAGCTGACATACGCAAGGCGTGCTCAGACTTCAGGGACCCTCTGGAAATTTTTAAGCATGTACCCCAACAAAAAATCTGCCCGGTTTTTGTGCTCTACTTTTTCACTCTTCTGACCTTTTCTGGAAAAAGTCAATTCAGGGCGTTAGTCTTCTGCATTTGAAAGAGTGTTTCAATCCAAAAACCCTCTGATGGCTTTCTAGCCTGCCTGTAGAACTCGTACAGCTGCGCTTGTGATTGTTTGAGGCCTCCTGACCGCCGGAGGCACAGGAAGCTTAAAACATCCTAGGAATGCAGGAGCTTCTGAGAAGTCAGAATCTTTAGAATAGGACTGATTAAAAGTTTCATTTTTTGGGTCAATGCTTGCTGCCAAATTTTCATATCCTTTATTTTTAAGATATAGTTGGTATGTGAAAAAACAAGTAGTAGACCTGGTATTAGCAACATTAGATCTTTGAGTTAAGTACCTTCTTTGTTATAACCCACTGCACCTTTGTTCTATAGAGATGTAACTTTAGTGCTTAAAGGAGATGCAGATTAAAGAAAAACACTTCAGGGGAA
>NW_017207502.1:0-4389 GCF_001704415.2 Capra hircus | reverse complement strand
TGGAGCTGAGGCAAGAAGGCACCAGTGGCGTCTCCCAGGCTCGCTCTGCCTGCTCCTTCCTGGGGAGGGCAGCCTAAAAGCAAGGCAAGTCTGGCAAGGCGAGCCCCCGCCGAGCAGCCTCGCGCCAGAAACTCTGCCAGATCGGGGCTCTGAGCAGAGCTAGAGCTCTGCCGTACTGGAGGCGCACTTAGCTCCGTGCAAGCAGGGCTTTCCTTGACTGGGCTCGGCTGCCTCCTCTTCTCCGAGGAGGCTCGCTACACTGCTGGCTGTGCTCTCGCCTATCAGGCGGGCGGCGCAGGGCTCCTCCAGCAGGTCTTGCCTCAGGGGCTGCTTCCCCTGAGTTGAGGCTGTGGGCGGGAACCCACACACGCAGGATAAGGCCCCAACCACCTGCACATGTCTCTGCTGGGGAGGAGAGTGCTAGGGAACCTACGTCTCTCACACACTTTCTAGGCACCCACGGAGTCAGCCTCTGGGAGTGTGGGGATGCAAAACCCAGCCAGGGGCCCTTGGAACCTGGTGCTCTCCGTGCGGAGCTTTGTCTGGGCGGCCAAGGAACCGCTGAAGGAGCCCTGCTGTTGCCCTTCGCTTCCCTCTGACAGAGCTTTCACTGCTGGAGCCCTTGGCAGTGTGCAACCCACCAGCCCCTAAGCCCTCCTCAAGGACGCTTGGGACCTAAGTGCAAAGGCAAGGCAGGGGTAGAGCTGAAGCCAGGAAGGCGCCAGTGGCGTTTCCGAGCCTCACACAGCCTGCTCCTTCCTGGGGAGGGAGCCTTAAAGCAAGGCAAGTCTGCGCAAGGCTCGCCTATGGCAGAGCATCTTGGTGCCAGGAACTCTGCCAGATCGGGCCTCTGAACAGAGCTAGAGATCTGCCGTACTGGAGTCGCACTTAGCTTCGTGTAAGCAGGGATTTCAGCTTGACGGGGACTTGCTGCCTCCTCTTCCCCCGAGGAGGCTCGCTTCCCTGCTGGCTGTGCACTCGCCTATCAGGGCGGGGGCGCAGGGCTCCTCCAGCAGGTCTTGCCTCAGGGGCTGCTTCCCCTGAGTTGGGGCTGTGGGCAGGAACCCAGACACGCAGGATCAGGCCCCAAACACCTGCACATGTCTCTGCTGGGGAGGAGAGTGCTAGGGAACCTACGTCTGTCATACACTTTCTGGGCACCCAAGGAATCAGCCTCCGTGTGTGCGGGGCTGAAAACCCCAGCCAGGGGACCTGGGAGCCTGGTGCTCTCCGTGTGGCGCTGAATCTGGGCGGCCAAGCAACCGCTGGAGGAGCCCTGCAGTTGCCCTTCCCTTCCCTCTGACAGAATTCTCACTGCTGGAGCCCTTGGCAGTGTGCAACCCACCAGCCCCTAAGCTCTCCTTAAGGAGGACTGGGACCTAAGTGCAAAGGCAAGGCAGGATTGGAGCTGAGGCAAGAAAGGCGCCAGTGGCGACTCCCAGGCTCCTGCTGCCTGCTCCTTCCTGGAGAGGCAGCCTAAAAGCAAGGCAAGTCTGGGCAAGGCTAGCCCCCGGCAGAGCAGCCTCGCGCCAGGAACTCTGCCAGATCGGGGCTCTGAGCAGAGCTAGAGCTCTGCCGTACTGGAGGCGCACTTAGCTCCGTGCAAGCAGGGCTTTCAACTTGACGGGGCTGGGCTGCCTCCTCTTCCCCCGAGGAGGCTCGCTTCCCTGCTGGCTGTGCACTCGCCTATCAGGCGGGGGCGCAGGGCTCCTCCAGCAGGTCTTGCCTCAGGGGCTGCTTCCCCTGAGTTGGGGCTGTGGGCAGGAACCCAGACACGCAGGATCAGGCCCCAAACACCTGCACATGTCTCTGCTGGGGAGGAGAGTGCTAGGGAACCTACGTCTGTCATACACTTTCTGGGCACCCAAGGAATCAGCCTCCGTGTGTGCGGGGCTGAAAACCCCAGCCAGGGGCCCTGGGAGCCTGGTGCTCTCGGTGCGGCGCTGATTCTAGGCGGCCTAGAAACCGCTGGAGGAGCCCTGCAGTTGCCCTTCCCTTCCCTCTGACAGAGCTCTCACTGCTGAAGCCCTTGGCAGTGTGCAACCCACCACCCCCTAAGCCCTCCCCAACGACGCCTGGCACCTATGTGCAAAGGCAAGGCAGGATTGGAGCTGAGGCAAGGAAGGCACCAGTGGCGTCTCCCAGGCTCGCTCAGACAGCTCCTTCCTGGGGAGGGAGCCTAAAAGCAAGGCAAGTCTGGGCAAGGCGAGCCCCCGGCCGAGCAGCCTCGCGCCAGAAACTCTGCCAGATCGGGGCTCTGAGCAGAGCTAGAGCTCTGCCGTACTGGAGGCCCACTTAGCTCCGTGCAAGCAGGGCTTTCCTCTTGACTGGGCTCGGCTGCCTCCTCTTCTCCCGAGGAGGCTCGCTACACTGCTGGCTGTGCTCTCGCCTATCAGGCGGGCGCGCAGGGCTCCTCCAGCAGGTCTTGCCTCAGGGGCTGCTTCCCCTGAGTTGAGGCTGTGGGCGGGAACCCAGACACGCAGGATAAGGCCCCAACCACCTGCACATGTCTCTGCTGGGGAGGAGAGTGCTAGGGAACCTACGTCTCTCACACACTTTCTAGGCACCCACGGAGTCAGCCTCTGGGAGTGTGGGGATGCAAAACCCAGCCAGGGGCCTTGGAACCTGGTGCTCTCCGTGCGGAGCTTTGTCTGGGCGGCAAGGAACCGCTGAAGGAGCCCTGCTGTTGCCCCTTCGCTTCCCTCTGACAGAGCTTTCACTGCTGGAGCCCTTGGCAGTGTGCAACCCACCAGCCCCTAAGCCCTCCTCAAGGACGCTTGGGACCTAAAGTGCAAAGGCAAGGCAGGGTAGAGCTGAAGCCAGGAAGGCGCCAGTGGCGTTTCCGAGCCTCACACAGCCTGCTCCTTCCTGGGGAGGGAGCCTTAAAGCAAGGCAAGTCTGCGCAAGCTCGCCTATGGCAGAGCATCTTGTGCCAGGAACTCTGCCAGATCGGGCTCTGAGCAGAGCTAGAGATCTGCCGTACTGGAGTCGCACTTAGCTTCGTGTAAGCAGGGATTTCAGCTTGACGGGGACTTGCTGCCTCCTCTTCCCCCGAGGAGGCTCGCTTCCCTGCTGGCTGTGCACTCGCCTATCAGGCGGGGGCGCAGGGCTCCTCCAGCAGGTCTTGCCTCAGGGGCTGCTTCCCCTGAGTTGGGGCTGTGGGCAGGAACCCAGACACGCAGGATCAGGCCCCAAACACCTGCACATGTCTCTGCTGGGAGGAGAGTGCTAGGGAACCTACGTCTGTCATACACTTTCTGGGCACCCAAGGAATCAGCCTCCGTGTGTGCGGGCTGAAAACCCCAGCCAGGGGCCCGGGACCTGGTGCTCTCCGTGTGGCGCTGTCTGGGCGGCCAAGCAACCGCTGGAGGAGCCCTGCAGTTGCCCTTCCCTTCCCTCTGACAGAATTCTCACTGCTGGAGCCCTTGGCAGTGTGCAACCACCAGCCCCTAAGCCTCCTAAGGAGCTGGGACCTAAGTGCAAAGGCAAGGCAGGATTGGAGCTGAGGCAAGAAAGGCGCCAGTGGCGACTCCCAGGCTCCTGCTGCCTGCTCCTTCCTGGAGAGGCAGCCTAAAAGCAAGGCAAGTCTGGGCAAGGCTAGCCCCGGCAGAGCAGCCTCGCGCCAGGAACTCTGCCAGATCGGGGCTCTGAGCAGAGCTAGAGCTCTGCCGTACTGGAGGCGCACTTAGCTCCGTGCAAGCAGGCTTTCAACTTGACGGGCTGGGCTGCCTCCTCTTCCCCCGAGGAGGCTCGCTTCCCTGCTGGCTGTGCACTCGCCTATCAGGCGGGGGCGCAGGGCTCCTCCAGCAGGTCTTGCCTCAGGGGCTGCTTCCCCTGAGTTGGGGCTGTGGGCAGGAACCCAGACACGCAGGATCAGGCCCAACACCTGCACATGTCTCTGCTGGGAGGAGAGTGCTAGGGAACCTACGTCTGTCATACACTTTCTGGCACCCAAGGAATCAGCCTCCGTGTGTGCGGGGCTGAAAACCCCAGCCAGGGCCCTGGGAGCCTGGTGCTCTCGTGCGGCGCTGATTCTAGGCGGCCTAGAAACCGCTGGAGGAGCCCTGCAGTTGCCCTTCCCTTCCCTCTGACAGAGCTCTCACTGCTGAAGCCCTTGGCAGTGTGCAACCCACCACCCCCTAAGCCCTCCCCAACACGCCGGCACCTATGTGCAAAGGCAAGGCAGGATTGGAGCTGAGGCAAGGAAGGCACCAGTGGCGTCTCCCAGGCTCGCTCAGACAGCTCCTTCCTGGGGAGGGAGCCTAAAAGCAAGGCAAGTCTGGGCAAGGCGAGCCCGCCGAGCAGCCTCGCGCCAGAAACTCTGCCAGATCGGGGCTCTGAGCAGAGCTAGAGCTCTGCCGTACTGGACCACTTAGCTCCGTGCAAGCA